>NW_026856901.1:0-131144 GCF_026571515.1 Ruditapes philippinarum | reverse complement strand
GATTTCCCGATATGGTCAACTTTTTTTAAAACAAGACATATTTTCATATCTTTACGTGCAATAGATATTGAGCTGTCGATATTCATTCAGGATAAACAAATATTAAACAAGATTGCATTTGTGAAAAAAGCTATGCCACAGCATTAATACAACTTTAAATAGTAGTGTAGGAACATATTTATTTGGTTTCTATACATTTGAAGATTGTCATAATGCATAGATCCCTGACCTATCTAATTCTTAATATCAGATTAGTGGTTAAATCTATTGTTATTCAAATAAAAGATCAGAGTAGGAATACATCAAGTCTAAACATCAAAGCTCTATGCCAAGTACCTTCAGTCAAATTCTTTTTATTCATTTTTTACTATATGTACATAATGAAAACCAATGACGCCCGGGCGGAGCCAATATTAACCCCTGGGCTATAATTTGAACAATCTTGGTAGAGGTTCACTTCTCATGCCAAATATTTAACCTCTAGCCTTTGTCAATTCAATTGGGCAATTTTAAAGTAAAGGGCATAATTAAAACAAATTTACTATAGATGATATCGTGTAACAAATATTAAAGCTCTAAGCCTTGAACCTTCAGACAATAAATTTTCTTGTTTACTATATGTACATATTGAAAATCAATGACCCCCGGGGCGGGCCAATTTTGACCCCAGGGCTATAATTTGAACAATCTTCGTAGAGGTGCACTACACAATGTTTCATGCAAAATATCTAACCTCTAGCATGTGTCAATTGCTAGAAGAAGTCTTTACTATATACATACAAGGAAAACCTTATATGACACATGAGCCCCAGGCGGGGTTGATTTTGTCACTATAGGAAAATTTGAACAACTTTAGTAGAATACCTATAGGCAATAACACATACCAAATATCATACCTTTAAGTCTTGTACCTGCAGACAAGAATGTATTTTAAGTTTTTGCTATTTGTACATAAAGTGAAAATCAATGACCACCGGGCGGGGGCGATTTTGACCAGAGGTCTACCAGACAATGCAACATATCTAAGCTCAAGGCCTTTTGGTCTTTACAAGATGATTTTTTAAAAATTATCCTTATAGTTGCTTATTATAAAACCAGATTTCTGCATGGAATGAAATTCTTTGAACAACTTTGGAAGCCCTTCACCCAAGGATCAATCCTGTTTGGTTGAAATTCGACTAGTGGTTTTTCAAAAGAAGATTTTTTCACTATATAATCTATAGAACACACGATCAAACACACGCACACACACACTCAAGCACGCACGCACGCACACACACACGCAAACACACACACACACACTGGTGAATCGCTATATGTCACCGCTTCGCAAATGGTGCGGTTGCATAAAAATATTAAAGTTGCGAGATCGACAACTTTGTGCCAATGAAACTTCCAAATCTACCAAGATTAAACAATAATTTTGCTGCATTTTTTGGCCATTTTTTCAACTATTGAATGGTGATTCTTGAGGGACTATGTTGAAGTACTTGCAAAATCGTATTAAACGATTGAGTTTTGTATTTCTATAGGAGGAGATTATTTTGAAAGGTTGAAATAGAAATACTATAAATACTTTATAAATATTTATTGACTTAATTACAATAGATAACGATACACCTTCATAAAAGTTGACATATTTTATATATATTATATCTGTAAATTTAGTGTTAGGTTTGCTCTTATTACGATTAACAATTAACAATAGATATGATGTGATGGAATATTTCAGGATCGGTATGACATGAAGTCTTCTGGACAAAGAGACCGTAAAAACAGACGACATGCTATGGTAAGGGGTTTACAACATCATTTTATTTCCACAAACAACAGGTGTTAAGTGGTGTGTAGCAGCTGTGAAATGTTGTTTCGTCGTTCATCTCAGATATGCTACTTGGAATTTTTGATTTGAGAGACGTTGCAACTTTTAGGGTTTTTTATTCGTTTGGGTCAAACAAATAATGGTAGCGAAATTTCAGACCCTAATATGCTTATTTGCAAAAACCGAAAGTCGTCCGAGCTCCTCGAAGCAGTTTCTTCCCTCTAGAAGTACATTAAAGCCGATAAATTAAGGGGAGATTACTGCGTAAAGATTGTCAAATAACGGGCGCATTAATTTTTTAAATATGATAAACAAGATCAACAAGGAAAGGCGGCGTCCAATGAACGGGGACTTCCCGGGACTTCAAGCCTTCCCGGGGAAAAAAACATAGCTCCCGATTGGTCGAAGATTTCTAATATTGTGTAATTCTTTACATGTATACATGATTATTTACATCAGTGTTTAACAAAAGGTTTACCGTGACCAGAATATCCCGAAATTAATGAGGATTACATAGCTTAATTTAAAATAATGAGGTTTTCTTCATTATTAATAACTTCCCGGCGGTCGAGGGGTTACACGCTCTTTTAGAAAGCGTTAGGTCTGGAGTTTTAGATCCCAGTTAGGGCAACTCACGTTTAAAGCCAAATAAACATTGAATTGAATGTGTTGCAATTAGCCTCTTGCCAATTTACTACTGTTATAACACTGGAAACAGCATTTGGTGGCACTATACAAAAGCAAATAGGATGCAAATTTATTTCTGAGTCTGAGATCAGCGCTATGTCATCCGCGTAGAACAGTGTAGATACCATCATAGAACCAACGTTAATTCCAAGCCCAAGACTATTAATTTCGTGAATGAGGTCATTTGCAAACACGGACCAGAGCGTCGGTGACAACGTACGCCCCTGCTTATTTAATGTATTAATTTTAATATCTTATTTAATCTATTTTTATAATCCACACAATGTTTACATGCGCACGTACGACGTTAAGGTGCAAACCAATCCACAATTTCTTCGATATGAATTTAAGCGGGATTAAAAGTATTAAATGTTTTTAATCATTTTTTGACACCAGAGAAAGGGGTCTCGCAAGCGTGACAGCAGCAGTGACAACAACAGTGATAGCAACAGTGGCAGTGGCAGCGGTAGTGACAACGACAGTGATAGTGAGAACGATAATGAAAACGACAGTGACAGTGAAAGCGAAAGCTAAAGAAAATTGTGTGTATATATTTTGCATAACATTTAGCAAAAAATATCTCCTTTTAATATTATCTTGTTCTTTTAACTAATGTTAGAATAATACAAAAGTTGAAAGTCTTGCTCATATTATGTTTTCATTTTTCGTAAGCTTGAAAGGTATTTAATGAAACGTAAAAAAAGCCATACAGAGGTCAATTACACGATGGACCGCTCTTTATTCATGAATATTGTATATATATTATATACATGTATCAAAATAATGGATATGCATGTATATGACATAAATGAATGTCGTTTTCTAAAATACTGGTAGAATGATTTTTACACATACTATACTTTCCTACTTATATTGTCCAAGTGAGTGAAAAAACATTGCTGTTTTATTGTCCCAGACTGTAAATATTGATTTTTATTAAATGTATACAAATTATCTCTGGATGACCATCTTGCTTCATTATACAGTGTAACTTCCGAATTCCGGAACTTCTGAAATCCGGAAACTTCTAAATACCGAACAATTTTTTCGGTCCCGATTTTTTCCCTTCTATTTTTCTATTAATATAATACTTCTGAATTCCGGAACTTCTAAATTCTGAATTCCGGACGATATTTTCGAAAAATTAGAGTCAAGTCAATGCAATTTTACCTCCAAAAACCGGAAATATCCAAAGGTGTGAAATACATTGTAAACCCTGCAGGAAGATTTAATCTCCCTATCGATTGTTTATTTATTAGCGGTGACCGTGTAATTTGACACTCGTTAAAATCACAAACTGTGAAATTGTATGTTTGAAGTGATGCGGTTAATCAAAGTAATTTACGGCGGTCAGTTAATTTGAAGTGTTTATTAGCGGATTAAATGACAATTTATTGGACAATGTATGCATCAAAAGTCTTTAGGGATTTTATAGCATTTGATGTAATAATTAGTTAACTAGCATCGGACGATATGTAAGTTTATGCAATTTACAACATTTCTACAAACTGATAGAAATTCCGAAGCATTTGCAAGTAAGATAAAAATGTATTCTTTTCATTCACATCTTTATCTTGATTAAAAGACTATTATATATGATATTACAGTAAAGGCCACTTCTTCCTTGACATTTAGTGATATTAAGTGGCTTAGTCTTGTCCGCATTTTCATAAACCTCTGAATTCCGGAAACCTCTGAAATCCGAACTTTTTGACAAGTCCCATGGGTGTTCGGTTTTCGGAAGTTACACTGTAGTTAGTTAAAACTATCGCGAATAGGGCACTGATTTATTTACCGTATATGTATATAAAACTATCGCGGATAATACAATGATTTATTTACCGTATATGTATATAAAACTTTCACGGATAAGGCAATGATTTATTTACCGTATATGTATATGGGAAAAAAAACTTTAAACTTGTTCCCGATTAAAACCCAAAATTGATTGATTTTATTTTTCATTTTCACAGACGTGGCCGAGGGTGACCATCTTCATAGACTCCAAGAATTCAAAGTGCTTAGAAGCTTTGTCTGATGTGCACAGTGTTAAGAATAAAGTTATGTTAACCGGCTAACTAACGGAGTTTTCACTTATTTTTCTTAAATATAACAAGTTACTTGTATTGTGGATATATTAATTATTGCTGATTATTCTCATTTTTTATACAATGTTGACTGATATACAAATATGTATAATATTGTTGTTGTATTTTTAACAAATAAAATTTAATAGCAATTGGTTGATATATGAGATTAACATAACTGATTATTTAATTTCGAAAATAAATATTATTTTCTGGTTAACTTTTGTTATGATGGGGGAAATTTAGCAAATGATACAAATGCATAAGGCTGATAAACAAGTTATTCTATTCACAGATACATTTAGAATGTTGCAAAAAAGATCTTAACACAATAAATTGACCATGTTATTGTGTTTTGTTTCAAATATATATGCAATTTTGAACGCATGTTAATATAAATATTCAAAAGACTGTTTGTTTCAAGCACGAAGTGAAATCACAATGACATTTAATATAATTATGTATAATTTACAGTTGTGGGTATGATAAAGTACTGACTTGTGAAATCATTGTATTAAACATGTATATATCATCCTAACATTTGCTTGCTATATCGAAGTTAAACGAAGCAATAAATATTAATCTTAATAATGTGTTTGTAAAACTGTAAATGTGCCATAATATTGCTTTAATTCAGATTTAGGTAAATGACTGTTCATGCTTTTCTCCGTTTCTGTCTTCAAAAAAGATAAGAAGCCTGGAAGATCTTCATATAACCCCATCTTTATTTCAATTCTATTAAATAAAATATATTTGCAAATTCTTAACATGATTGACAGTACATTTTGTTTTATTTTGACAGCTCCTTTTCGTTTCATTTGTACATTTTTCATTTTTGTATTATGTTATGCTTTAATTTAGTTAACATTGCATAATTAGCAGTGTACTGTATTGCATAGTTGATTTGCTATATAAATAGATCATTTAAACAAGCGGAAAAGAAAATATAACAACAATCACTTTTATTAGAAGCCACGTCACAATAGTAACAATATGACTGATTAGCATTTAGAAAACTACCCGATGAAGGAAAAAATACCTAAATACTTACTATCTTTAACTATTTCAAGATTTAAACCTCCTAGATGAAATTTAAAGTTTTCTGGGTTATTAGTTCCAAACACAATAATCTTAGTTTTAGAAATACGGTCATATCCATTCTAAACAATACTGATTAAAATCATTAAGTAAATTTTGAAAAACAGGTTCGTTTTCGCTTATAATGACAGTGTCGTCGGCATATAATTGGTACAAATAATTTTAAGTATGTAAGCACATTGTCCTCAATGTTTTCAATATTAATGCCTTGATTATTGCGAGACAAATGCTCTTTTAAGTCATTATGGTATATAGAAAATAAAATTGGGGACAAATTTTCCCATTGACGGACGACACAGTAACTCTTGCAAAATGGAGATATAGTATTGTTAATAGAATCACAAGATTTAATGTCTTGGTACATATTATAATTATATTATTTGTAATAGCTTGCCATTAATGTCCGTTTTAAGTAATTTTCCCCAGAGGCCTATACGCCATATTTTATCAAAAGTGGCTGAAAAATCAATAAATGAACAAAACAGTTTTTTTTTCTTTTTTGTTTAAGTTTATCAATGAGAAATATTAAGATGAACACATGATCGGTGGTTGAATACTTTTGCCTAAATCCGGCTTGGTTCTCGTTTAAAATGTTATTGCTGGTTATTCTTTCATTTAATACCGCCATTAAAAATTTACCTTATCAACTAAGTAAAGTTATTGGCCTATAATTCATGGAGTCATGTGATGAACCTTTCTTTTTATATAACGGGGCGATAGTGCCGATTAGGCAACAATCAGGTAGTATTCCCGAATCAAAAATTTTATTTAAAAAATCGCACAAAAAGGGAACCATCAACTCTTTTGTGCTTTAAAGGTATTCATTATAGATGAACTCTTGAGGAAATGCTGCCTTTAAATCATTAGTTATATCAATAATTTTTATTAGTTCTTCCTTTGAGATTTTACAGTTCAAAATTTCGTTTTGATTTAAATTGGCCTCTTGCATGTCAAAGTTGATTTTGCGAAAAATGTGCTAAAAATGACGTCCATAGTATTGAATTTAAATCCAAAACTATTTCAAAATAAATCCAAAATTGAAAACACGTCCGCCAGTTTTACCACAATTCAACATATCTCTTGCAATAAGTCAGACAGATGCACACATTTTGTCAATAAAAGCAAATCATTGATGTTGGTGCTTAAACTAGTATTTTAACTGGTACGAAAAAATATATCTCAAAGAACAAACGATAAGTAAGGCTGATGTGACAACTAGCATTATTCACAACGATTTAGATTTATCCACAGGCGCTAGTCACATAATAAAAAAATTTACATAATTGGTCTATATATGTATATAAAGATATAAGGCCCCCAACGAAACAATAACATCATGCGGAACAAACAAGAACACTGCTGCAATAATAGACCAGATAACGGTTATCTCTTTCTGGTCGCCATCTGAAAGGATCAATCCAAGTGCCAACGCTTTCTATTTCATTAAAATCCCTCAAATAGCAAAGAAATTGGGAAAAGTTTCGCAAAATGCCATTATTTTCAATTCATGTCGTTTTCGACGTCCAGTCCATTCATGTATACAAACACGATTTCTGATCGATTTTTACGAAAAAAACAAAAAAACGGCTAGAATTTCCACGTACGTTCCATAAACAAACTCTTTCCCTATCGATCTGCGAAGTCTTCACTGATCAAATGAACTCTTCGTACGTAATTCATTAAAAAATACACAAGGATCTCGCTTGTGACAGTATTTTATCGCCATGTATAGCACATGTATATATTGTTCCGCTCTGAATATTATATAAGGATTTGATCTGTTAAGATAATCACCGGAATACTATTGACCAATCGTATAATACTATTTCTTTGCTTCATTTACCTGTCACTTCAAATTCAAAATGGCGCACTTTACTTGACCTCCGCTTCTACAACCAATATTTTTTAAATATTTGCGTACAAAGAGGGCTCTAGATTAATTTAGACTTCGCAGATTGATAGAAAAAGAGTTTGTTTATGAATTTTATGAGGAAATTTTAGATGTTTTCTATTTATTTCGTAGAAATCGACCAAAAATCGTGTTTGTATACATGAATAGATTGGACGTCGAAAACGACATGGATTGAAAATATTGGCATTTTGCGAAACTTTTACTCATTTCTTTGCTATTTGAAGAATTTTAATGAAATAAAAAGCTTTAACGCTTGGATTGATCCTTTCAGATGGCGACCAGAAAGAGCTAACCGTGATCTGGTATTTTATTGCAGCAGTGTTCTTGTTTGTTCCGCATGATGTTTTTGTTTCGTTCGGGGCATTATATCTTTATATACATATATAGACCGATTATGTAAAATATTTGATTATGTGACAAGCGCCTTTGGATTTATCGTTATTTCCTCACAATGTAATGTAGTTAAACCAAACAGACAGCTCATTTCCTATGTGCCTTGGTTTATGAAAAGATACATTAACGTTATATTCTACATTGCGTTAATGTTAACAAATAATCCGAAAATTAATTAAGGATACTTGGTCTTGACCAATACTTGTGTTTAAGATATTATATCATTTGCCGACTCAGTGTTTCACGGAATTGGCAAATGATATATATTGACTGTTTACTTTATTTGCAGTTTGTTAATTATTCTGATAGTGACAATTGACTCAAAATGGAACAACAGCGTTGCCACGATTTTCACTCAAAATATACTCTCAAATAAATTGAAAACTAAATCCATTTATTGGCAGTATATTCCTAAATGTTTTCGTCTGGTCATTCTAAAAGTAAACTACATGCATATATGTTTAAGCTTTTGGACCTCAGTGTAGTCCCTTTAACAAACATTAATAGAAGTGGATGTTAAAGGGATTACAGTGAGGTATAAAAGCCCAAAACATTTAAAATAGATCTACTGGTGCAGTTTAAACGGAAAGTTATATACACGGATAATAAAGAACTTTTATCAGAAATAATATTTTATGTTTGTGCTATTCTCCACCTGGTTTTTGCTTTCGATAAGTACGATAAAAGGGGTGAGCGAATAATCACACAATTTCTTTGTATAGAAATGTGATATTAATCTCGAAACATTATCTCTAGCTCCGTGATGCCAAAACACCTCAACGAAGTTCTTTTAAGGGTTCATTTAATCAAAGTGAAATTATACTCATTTTGTAATTGTCAAATTGACTTAAATTGACTATATATTTCAATAAACTGGTCGTTGAAATGGTGATTGACCAACACATGATTTTTGAAAATGTTTAGGGTAAAAATAAATCTACTTAAATAAATAAAAAAGACTGCCCACTCTTGTTATAAATTGAAAGTTACATATTCCGACGGATAATTCCACACATCTTCGAGTGAGTTATTTATCATTTATGTGAAGTAAATTATAAAATTGGAAGGAATTATAAGAAAATGTTAACTTATTTTGGCTTTTGCCTGTTCACTCTATATCTACCCTTGAATGGGCATAATGTCACGTTAACATACTCTTGTTTGTCATATAGTTAGCGCAATACGTATGCTGTAAAAGAGCATTTGCTGAGAGCTCGCTCCGTAATAGATATTGTTGAATATCTTAAGGGCAATTGCCTCTAAAGCGTCTTCATACCGTTTGAGATAGATTTGATACCTAAAATAAATGAGGCCTTTGTTTATGTAATGAAATTAAATATCTACTTTGGCCACTTGCAAGGAGAAGATTCTCAATAATGTTCTTATGCCCCACGAATTACAGGCAGTGTCCTTAACGTTTACATAAACGGTTCATCTAACCCTGGAGTTAAAAAAAAACATTCAGGTAACATTTATCTAATAAAACTATTTGAAACATACATGTATGATCTATACAAATACCGTTATCTTTAAACTATAAATAGTTTATAAATTAGCTTTGACATTTACCAAATCATATGACATTACAATTTACATGAATTGATGACGGTTCATGCATTAACTGTGTGCTCATTTTAATGATAGAAGGAAACGGAATATTCTAGTGGCTAGTGTTTTTCAATTTCTACATTTTGTAATATTTTCAAATTTTAAGTGTAATTTTTAGTGTTGATATTATTTTATCATGTTAACGAAATTGTTACTTGTGTGGCTAGGTACGGCCAGGGACTGCCTTCCAAAAATTTTGATTTCCCTTGTTGTTATTTGTACTCGTATCCTAGACGGTTTTATGGAATAGAATAAAACAATTATATTAGTTTTTTTTTCAAAACACTGTGTCATTATAAATATCACCACTCATTGAAGATGATAGAACGAAATGTTTACCCGAGACAAGTGATATAACGCCTCGGTTAACCTTGTCTTGTCAAGAGTAGTGATATAACGCCTCTGTTAACATTGTCTTGTCAAGGGTAGTGGTGTAACGTCTCAGTGGATATTATTTTGACAAGGGTAGTGATGCAACATCTTGAACGACATTGTCTTGT
Source organism: Ruditapes philippinarum (assembly GCF_026571515.1). NCBI lineage: Eukaryota > Metazoa > Mollusca > Bivalvia > Venerida > Veneridae > Ruditapes > Ruditapes philippinarum. The sequence goes on along the minus strand of NW_026856901.1, from coordinate 121,037 downwards.
AACGGGTAGTGATGTAACGCCTCAGAGGATATTGTTTTGTCAAGGGCAGTGATGTAACACCTCGGTTGATATTGTTTTGTCAAGATCAGTGATGTTACGCCTCAGTTGTCTTATACGGGGGATTGTGATAACGCCTCGGTTGACATTATCCTGTCAAGGGAAGTGATAATATATTAAATGCATGTAATTTCTAATTTAAAGTCCGTAAGATTTTACGTCCCGATCCAAAAAGTTTATATACGAGCCCGGATCATGGGATTCTCCCCAAATCTGAAAATTGTGCAGTGAATCTGAACGACTCATTCTACTACACTATTACAGAATCATGACAATCGCGAATGTGGCATGAAAATAATTGCAAATACGCCACATCTTAATTATGATTTGAATATTTCAATGACTATGACAAAAATATTTTAAAAAGACATTATAATTTAAAGGTAATTTTATATAAGTTTATAAATTATTCAGCTAACAAGCCTGGCTATTTCATGTACAAAGTTTAACTATTAATATTTAGATATCAATACTTGATGAATGATTTTAAAATTATTTGAATAATTGACCATAGTGGTGAAGCCTATATCAAGCAGAACTTCCCTTATTCTGTGACTTAATTTTTTATTGTGTGAAAACAATGTGCAATGTATCTTGAAATAAGATGTGAAAAGTGTAGCAATGTAGCGGATAAAATTTCAAAGTTTGCCTAATTGGTTTGATAACTATATAATATATGTAAAATATGAATAACACAAAAACCTATGTACATCTTCTCATTTGATTGACAACCGTGACCTAAGGGGAGTGATGGCTTAATGATTAAGGTGTCTGCCTCTCAACCAATGAATCAGGGGTTTGAGCCCTAATTGGGTCACAACCACGTTTCTTTATATAGTTCAGTCAATTTGTAAAACAAATACATCAGAAAATTGGAAAAGCACCAAACTTAATATAAATAAACTTTGTGCTATATAAGAACAAATGAGCAATGGACCGATTTTTGAAGATCAAATATGGCGGAAAAAAATTCAAAATGGCCACCATACCTGTTTAAAAAAATAATAAAAAACGTTAGTTTTTACTGAATCAGCTTTAAAAATCATTACATAGTAGGATACTAAGCATAAAAGCACGAAAAATAGTTGTAATCAGTATTTTAATAGTGCCTTGTCTCCTTAAACAAATTATACTTAAAATATTTCATTATTTCTGTTTGTCATAAGTTTTCACGACTTTGGAAATCAGACGAAATAAAATATTGTAGTTATTAAAATCGCTGTCGCATTAAGATGTTAAGACATCTTTTTTATAACATCGTTTGATCTTTTTGGTTAACAACATTAATTTATCACAAGGAAAACAGATTATTAAAAAAGTGCTTAAAATCTAGTACGTCATGTTACATAAAAAATGATAAGTTCAATGGTTACATTTGGGGATAGCAAACGGACAATAATCTGCACTATCTTATCTCAAGTCAGGTGCACAGCACGCGCTGCAATTTTATCTTGTAAATAAGAGATAAATAAGCTACTGTATGAAAAATTTATTAAATACCTAATCTTCCTTTGCTAATGCCACCGTTACACTTAATTTTATGTCAAATTCCGATTCAGTGCCCCTTTGGGTGCCAAATTTAACTAAATGTTATATTTGGTTGCTGTGGTGGATGACCGTTGGCCTCCATTTGCAATCATGTTTTCTGAAACTTTTTTATTTTCTGTGTTTTTGAAAAGTGAATTGTGTTCATTTTCTATGTAATTGGCATTTCGATTTCAAAAGTAAATATTTCTTTTTATGTTTCCCAATTATGAATTTAAAAGTGGATACAACTAATTCTTTAACAAATCTAAAAAAATCCAGTTATTTTGCCTTAATGAAATGGTAAACTGTGTGTTTACTGTAATCAACTTTTTTTTGACAGATTATATAACACTCGTTAGAGACGATAATAATCCGCATCTTATAGATGCTTAGTAATCGATAGCTAGGTGAAAATACCGTAAGACACTACAAAACAAACAAAACAAATGCAAAAAGTAAATCATCTTGCCGAAACATCTTTTCATAGTTGACAATTTATTTTATCTATGTTGATGAATAAATATTTAATATTCAATATGTCATATTTAAACTATTAATAACATGTCATTCTTTTTAGCTTTACAATGTTCGTTTTAACATCTCTTTCTGTATTTTCATACACCGTTTTAGTTTTTTATCGGAACAGCTCGATGACTATTCGTTATCTGATATATTTTGATATTGTCCGTTATCGGAATACCTCGCTTGCTATCTTTGGGTTACATTAAAATTGGCGGAGCTCAATTGGAAATGACACTGAATATTTCACTGATATGTATATAAAAATATTTATTTTTGGTTGTTATTTCTTCAATTCCTTTTGAATTTACTCTTGTAGTCTATGGCCGGGCAAACCAAAACCAGGGTCCTTTGTCTTCCCCGTACATGGTGAAGCGAGTTGATGACGCAGAGACGGTGTTTATTTAGCCTGTATTTTCATAGGTATTTTTGCCACAGGGACGAAATGTGTTGTTTTGGGTCTCGAGCCACAGTAGCTTTTGGGCTTAAACGGAATGAATTGCAACTTTTTGACTGCCTGACTATATAGCAGATGAGATATGAGATAGTTTCATTGTAGATTTGCAATTTTATGTCATATATGTTCTCAACAAAATGTATGTTCCTTTTCCAGGTTGTGTAGTTTGGTATCAGAATTATTAGACGTATTGCTTGTAGACCATTGACGGTAGGAACTTGATATTTATTTGAATTTATATGGATTTTTTTTAAACTTTGTTTTTTCTCATTTAACTTTGAGTAAAGGCTCTATCATACACACTGACACAATGATGGTGAAATGTCATAACAATATTACACAAAGAGTATGGCAAATAATCCAGCATCCGTCAATTATTTTCTTTTGTTGGCGACGCCGGTGAGCGGCGTCGTCTCTTATGGAATGCTTTTTATTTTTGCCTATGGAAGGAGCTGTTATTGTTAGCAGTTAATTTCATGTTGTGTTAATTAGATTTATTTTGATTCGTAAAAATCAAGTAAACAAATATGTTGTTATATTTGTATTTAATAACCTTATATAAAAAAAACATGTGTATTGTGATATTATTTTCACGAAATTGCAGGCTCAATTTAACAGCTTGTCCCTAAATTTTATTGACAATACTAAAACCCGGATTTCGAATATCGTTGTGGTCTACATTGATGCTGTATTCATTCGTTCATTCATTTATATATTTTCAAAATTTTCCTACAAAAAGAAAGTTCACCTGCAAATGAGTATAAGGATAGGTAATGGACTGTTCAAAACGATTATCCTATTGATTTTATCCATATTACGTTTATCTGTTGCACAGAATGGTTCTGTTTACAAAGTGTACCAGTATCCGGATGATGAAAGCTATCCGATTTTCTGCAATTACTGCTGTCATATGGCCATCTATTTTTTATGAATACTTTACCATTAATTTGCATGGCTTGATAAAACTGAGCCTGCAACATTCCTTAATTTTGATGTTTAGGGTGTTCTTTTGGGTTTCAGGTTTTCTCTATTTTAAGGGGAAGTAACTCATGTTTACTAAATTATTTGTTCTTTTCTGTCTATCTTAGGTATTACTTACTATTTTTGTTTTATGAAATTTACCAGTTGTAAGGTCATCAAAAGCATAGAGGCCCTGATGAGTGAATATTGATATATGTTTTTTTACTGGCTTTATATACCTTAGACCAGATTTTTCTGTTCAGTTAGTACATACCTATAGGTATTCTGCTAGAGGAATCTTCTGATCAATATGTGAAATTATTATTTTCTATGTGTTTGTATATAAATTGTTAATAAAATAACCTTTGGTAAAAATGAAAGGTAGAATACTTAAGCTATTTATATAGGTGCTCATTTTAAACACTTGATATATATATGCAGTTAGTTATATAGTAAAGTCTAATGGAAGGTTAAAAGAGGGACAGTATTTGTTACTGTTAGAGATATGCATTTAATGTTTAGACACTCACACAACTCAATCTTTATTATATGATATAGACTATTTGAGATTTTTTTTAACTTTTATACTATACAATACCATGAACATTATAGTTTTCTTTCTACAAGATTATGAATTCCATCCCAACACCAATGTTAATAGGATGTTATATTTATTTTTAATGGAACCTGAGAATTATTAATGTAAAGTGCATACAAGTGTATCATAGTATATGGATATAATGTGTGTTTCTGTATTTAAAGACTTACAGTTATGATGGATGAGACTTGCATTAAAATTTATAAATGATAATACATGTATTGATCCGTCTACAGGTTATAGATGTTTATACCCAGTGTTAGCTGGCTAACAATAGTATCTATAATAGAGTTTATATATTATAGTTTTCTTTCTACTAGATTTTGAATTCCATCCATTAGTACCAATGTTAAGATTTCATATTTATTTAATATAAACTCGGAATTATTAATGTTATGTGCATACATGTATATCTTAGTATATTGATATGATGAGACTTAAAATATTTCTGAATTTAAAGAGTTACAGTTATGCCATTATTAAAGGGATGAGACTTTCAATTAAAGTTATAAATGATAATACATGTATTGATTGAAAATGTCCTGAAACTTGGATCAAGCCATATATTTTATAAAGTCTCAAAAAATCATATTCTGAATTAGTTATTCTATTTTTTTTCTAACATGTGCATAGTTTGAAAAGGACAGCTTCTGCCTTATCTATTTGTAATGGAGGGACACTGGTCTCAATCTCCAGGTCTCCTGAGTCAACCCTACAAAGAGACTTTTCATAGAGTAGATTTTTACTTGCCCTTGAATAAATTTGTACACTAAATTTTATAGTGGGTGATTTGTGCCACATGAAAACCAGCAAAGTACAAAAATTAACCGGGCGCCAGATGAAAACATGGAAATACAATCTACCACAAAGTGGTTCGTTTGTTGCATTTTCATGTTTTCGCTCGGTGCCCTTGATGCAAAATACAAATCAACCCTCATAAAATTTCTTATCATAGAAAAAACGTTTACTTAGTTTTTTATCTGTACAAAAAAAAATAGATATTGTACATGTATTAGCACAGTTATGTTCACTTTCAAATTCATCTGTTATAAATAATGGCACAACCAATAACCGTCTAAGCCCTTTTTAGTAAAAATAATATATATAAATTGTTATTTTAATTAAGACTATGAGTATATAAGTTTTTTTTCTTCTTATTTATTAATTAAAATATGTTGTGGTTTAGAACTGTTTCATTATTAAAGAGAAAATGTGTAGCCGGCCAGATAGCTCAGTTGGTCTTCTGAAAGTCATGGGTTCGAGTCATTGTCAGACAGTTTCAGTCACATGAAATGGTTCTGCTATAAAGTACACATATTTTGTTAAACCTTAATCAAATTCTTTTGGCGTCGCCCTTTGATGCTTTGCATCAATGCTTTTCTTGTTAGATCATGTAATAAGGTGCATATTTCAAGTCTTTATATAACCGGCTGACGTCCTTGCAATTTTCTAAAATAAAAACTTATCAGGACATGCATTTTGGATATTTGTTTGAAAATATGAGAAAACATGATTGCAAAGTTGGTGTCAAATTGATTTACACAAGAAGGCTAAATATTGTGTTCTTAAAATGCATGCCTGAAAATGGCAGTTCAAGATATTATGAACCAAACCTAATTTTACTACTATTATCAGTAATAACAACAATAACAACATGTTTTATTTATAAATGAGCTAATTAACCACTGTTAAATGACTAGAAATTTCTTATGTATTATATAATATATTAACAAATACACTCTGCCTATCTTTCAAACAACGTGAATCACATTTGGCCTGTTCAAATGTCAGTTCTGCTTCATTGAAATACAAGACAATATTGAAAATTTACATATTGATCACTACAGCACAAATCCATCTCTGAAACACCAATGCCTATAATGTGTGGTCAATATGAACAATAGGCTACTATTGCTACAATAATTCCAGGGCCGATGCTTGTTTGGCCCTGGGTCAAATTCCGTACCGGGGTGAAACCAATCTGTAAGGAACTTTACTTTTTTCACCGGGAATTCGATTTTACTGTTTGTAAAAAAAATTGATATAAGCGTGTTTCTCCGTCAAATATTGACGTTTAAATTTGAATTATTGTAGCTCTAGACTCTGTTTCGAAGGTGAAAATTAGAAGGTATTTGTTAAATGTTGATGGGATTGAAGGTTCCCCGTTACCGCTTTGCAACCTTGGAACTTTTGATAATTTAACATATTAAGTTGTTGCTGTATTGTTCTTTATTTTTAACACAGCAGGACTTTTATGATAGACTTTTAAAGTTATTCAAAGACATACTTTGACCTTTAATCATGAACGCCCTTGACTTCATCCATCAATAGCCTTGACATTGGAGGTCAATTTTTTTAATTTTTCTCTTTTTTTGCCGTAATTAGCTATTACTTTGTTGTTACAGAATGATTTTTTTTAATTGACTTCATATTAAAACACAACGATTTTAGGGTAAGACCTTAATGTATGTTAAACTTTAACTGACATAGGCTCATTTAGGACCCTGACGTTGAAGGCTTAATTATTCATTATTTAATGTTCACTGATTTTCATACTTGGACAAAACAATATTGTGCACTAGACCTTCTAAAAGTTTGAACTGACCTTGACGTTAAACTTTATATGACTTTGACCATCAAGGTAATTTTTTTTGAATTGTGGTTAAATTGTCATAATTCTTTTTATTTATGTATGGATTTGATTCAACATCAACGTTTGTGACTTAACGGACATTTGAAAAATTTAAATATGACCTTGACCTTTAAATGGCATGGATCTTTTCTTATCATTTTCATTTATTTTTAGAAATGATTCATATTTGAACAAAACAACACTCGGCACACCTATTTAGATAAAAAAGACAAACATTTATCGTTTTATCTTTTATTTTCTTTTCATTGACTTGTTTAAACTGTTTTTTCGTTTGCTTTTAGAAAATATAAAGAAAGTCGAGCGTTGACACCCCCCCCCCCCGGGCAACGGTTCTTGGTTTTTTACCGACTATTCATACGGATTTAAGCCATTTCTCATGATATGACGTTCGAATTTTGCAGTGACATAAAGTGGACGTCACATTATATCTACAATGCATTTTAGCACAATATCACGTAGATCCTTGCGATAATAGAAGGTGACCTATTGTTCGCTAAAATGTTTGATGTATTGCGCCTAAATGTCACCAATGGGGAAGTTTTAACAAAGGAAATAAATAGTTTTACGCATTTCAATCGAATATCGATTCGGCATTACATTTAAAACATAATCAAGATTAAACAAATTAATGACGACTGATTAACAACTTCAAAGTTAAAACAGTGTATTAAGCTATATATCTTCTGGTTGTTTACAAAATTTTTGTTTCAATTTTGAAAAGAAGTTATTCCTAAAAACCTGGGAGAAAGGAAACATAATTTTTTATATTTCCTTTAGAACCGATGGCGAATTGTAAAACGAATGACGGTGGAAAGCTTCATAATATTTGGTGCCGGAGCAGTTTTTTTTCCTTTTCGATTTACGTACAATATTTCTAGGTGTATAGGTACATTTTAGTTTACAAATCTTTTTCAAATTGATCATTATGTAATTGAAACAATATGATTTTACCCATTGCTAAATTTATGAAAATATTTCATTTCATATAGCTTTGTTCCCTTTAATTATGTGTCCGTGTATTTATGATAGGCCCTCGTATGTCAATACTAAACTTTTGAATGTACGTCACTTTATACAAAATTTATATAAAATACTGTCACTGTGACTTTACTCACAGTAAACAAGAATCATTTAAACTAAATGCTTTGTTTCAAACAGATGAGTTTGTTTTAAAATATTTTATGGAAGTTGTTTTTTACAGGATATGAATACTTCAAGCGGCTCTATATCCATTTCTCTTCTATTGTCACATGTGCTCGGCAATATAGGTGTAAATGATTTTACGGTGAAGAAGCGCCGACAGTTATATCACGAGATAGAAGTTGTCAAAGAGATTGGATATATTTTGAAGCAAAAAGCATGTCAAAATGTTATGCGTCGTAGAGTTTTCTGTTTTGGGAGTGCGATCGAAGGTTCCACAACATTGGGTTTAAAATCAGATGTCGATCTTGTGTACGTACGACCATATTGGTATACATTTGAGTCATTCAGATCCTCGAGGTTTCAGTCAGTTTCGAGAAATATTGTTCCTCTTAGCCTTGAGATAATTGATTCAACCTATCCGGGACATTTTTAGACGTCAGTTTTTAAACGCTTTCCCAAAAAATATCCCAAAGGTATTTTAAAAGGGAAAATTTTGAAAGACATATTTTTCTGTCTCACATTTGGGTATCGAAACGTAAAAAGCCAAAATATTCCGAAAACCCCATGAATAATACCAATAATAAAAAATTGTCCGTCCTCGTTTTGCTTGAATACTGACTATGTTCAAGCTATTTTAGTACCATTGCAACTCTCATGGAAAAATGAATGTTTTCACCGTTTCTATTGTTACAATTGGTCAACTGAAACGACCATGCATAAGCTTTTGAAAACAACAAAACTGCTTGTACCAGTGTGTCACCCACTGAGTGATGACGGGAAGTTTGATTGGAGGACTTCATATTCATTTGCAGAAAAAATATTGATTTACAGTTTCAATATCAACCAGCTAAGCTGTCTTGTTGTTTTGAAAATGATAAAGAAAACATTTCTTTGAACCTATTGTGTTCAGGGCGGAGCTTTACTAGTTACCCACTGCAAAACTATTTCTGTTCTTCGACCTATTGCAAAAAACCACACCATCACTATGGAAAGAAGATCGTTTAAGTGACTGCATTTTATGCTGTTTATCTACTTTAAAACATTTTCTTGCAATTGAGGCCGAAAAACATCAGTTATTGACAGAATTTTTGCGACACCCATACGTTTTAATAAACGAATGCAAATACACAGTAAAGAAACAGATTTACACTGGTTTTATATTAACCAAAGGTTTATTATCTTTTATGAACGATGGTAATACAACAGAAAATTATGTAGCCAAGTTATTCTTGCCACATTTTGTTGCCAAACACGCTTCGCTTTTATCCTCTTACAGAATCGAAAAGAAGCAACCCTTATCAGAAGACCTCATTAATCTGTTCAAAATAAGCTTTCTGACAGATGCTACTTCAAACAGACTAAAACTTGCTTCAGTGTTTTGTTGTAATGGTGATCACATCAAAGCACGACTGATTTTAGAAGAATTAGTTGACAAATATTCTGCAATGTTTATGACTATCAACACATGTTTTCAATACATTCAGCCATATTTAATTTCTTGGGATAAAGCTTTTGAAACATAATCCGACGTATTTCCATTCACCGGAAGTAAAAACACATTGAAAGAGTACGCCCACATGCACGTATTGTTAGCTTCTTTGATGATTATTTCAATTTTTCCGGTTCCATGATATATTCAATTCAACTTGAAATCGCTTTGAAACCGGAACTAGTGGAATCATTTGCTAATGTTATGAAGGCATGTATCATCGTAGGAATTTGGAAGGAAGAGGACTTTCTTGAAGGCACATATAGGGCCAGGTGCCACGTTATTCTGCTTAATGCATTGGTAAAAAATTATGACAGGCAGACACAAAAACCCCTAGACATTTTCAGTGGATATCGGTCAATTATGCAGGACAAGAAAAGCTCTCTTCTTGTGTGAAAAACTGTACATTTGTTAGAAAATAAAAGCAACAGGGATATTAAGTTTTATGTAGAAGGTATTCAAAATTCGCTAGTTTGATTTTATTTTGGCGAAAAATTTCACCGACTCCAACAAAATTAGAGCCGTGAAACATCGAGTGACTATAACAGACACAGTTTAATTCAGTGTCCATTATGGACGAGAATCTGTGCAACATACAGCATGTTTCTCCTCAAATCTTGCTTTGAAATAAGCAGTGTTTATTTGCCATGACTTAGAATATTTTAATGAGTCGTCTCAAGGAACCAGAATGAACAACATTATTGAAACAGAAAAATCTTTTTTGGAAGGACACCTTTACAACCGTATCAAGATATATAGAAATGATTCCAATAGAAAATCATTCTTTCGAAAATCATCCCTTATTTTGTAACATAAGCTATAATTTAAGCTATTAATTGGTTCAAAAAGCGTGTATTTAAAATCGCGGTTCGATGCTGGTTTTTATAATATAGAACACCTAATAGCATCTGACGGAAAATTCTTATTATGAATTTATTAATATGTACAATGTTCAGTCTAATATTTCTGTTTTCATCGGTATGATTTTATCAATAAAACATTTGTAAAGAAATATAATCTCTAACATCCCATAGAAAAAGAAATAAGATGGCCAAGACATATCGCTAAACTTTTACGATATCATATTAGTCATAAATGGAGCAGAACCTTTCTGTACTATATAGAAACAAATCAATACCCACAGGTATCGAAAAGGGGCAGAAAAACTAAACCTAGCCAATAGTGAAAATGAATGGACAATTATTTTTTTGAAATGCCTTTTAGAATTTCCAAATGTGCCAAGTTACAATGATCCAAAACAAGAATGAATTTAACATAGAATTATTAGGACCAATCATCTTTTAAACAAAAATAAGTACAACGAAAGTATTTTATGTTTTGTAATAATGATGTTGAAAGCATTGACCCAGCAAACATACCTTTATCGGGCCGATATCGGCTAAATGTCGGAATATCGAAGTCGGCTTTCCGCCGTCGAACCGATATATATCCGATATAGACAAACTTGTTAAAGACAGGATGATATCGTCCGATATAGGTCCAATATACATTTATTTCCTGTTATTCAATTAAATGAGCTTTTTAGTATATTCTTCTCAAATTCATTTCAGCAAGAAATCGATGCTTTTGTATAGAGTAATTAAGTCGTTTTCATAAAAAAACTTCGGTGCTATATCGGCTCCATGTCTGTTGCCGATTTAGTGTATAAGTGATTTGCACAACGTGGTATTTTTCTAGCACACGTGCCACCAGAAGAAGTTTGCGCCAAAACTATAAAAAGTGGAGTTTTTCTCAAATACGATTTTATTTTGGCGAACAATTTCACCGACTCCAACAAAATTAGAGCCGTGAAACATCGAGTGACTATAACAGACACAGTTTAATTCAGTGTCCATTATGGACGAGAATCTGTGCAACATACAACATGTTTCTCCTCAAATCTTGCTTTGAAATAAGCAGTGTTTATTTGCCATGACTTAGAATATTTTAATGAGTCGTCTCAAGGAACCAGAATGAACAACATTATTGAAACAGAAAAATCTTTTTTGGAAGGACACCAGCAAACATACCTTTATCGGGCCGATATCGGCTAAATGTCGGAATATCGAAGTCGGCTTTCCGCCGTCGAACCGATATATATCCGATATAGACAAACTTGTTAAAGACAGGATGATATCGTCCGATATAGGTCCAATATACATTTATTTCCTGTTATTCAATTAAATGAGTTTTTTAGTATATTCTTCTCAAATTCATTTCAGCAAGAAATCGATGCTTTTGTATAGAGTAATTAAGTCGTTTTCATAAAAAAACTTCGGTGCTATATCGGCTCCATGTCTGTTGCCGATTTAGTGTATAAGTGATTTGCACAACGTGGTATTTTTCTAGCACACGTGCCATCAGAAGAAGTTTGCGCCAAAACTATAAAAAGTGGAGTTTTTCTCAAATACTACTGGTAAATTTATAAATTACTTATGCTTTGAATAAATTCATTGTTGTAGTATTCGGTGTCATTGATATTTTGAACGTAGGTTTGGGAATTTCATAATTATCTCGCCGAAAATTATTTTGTAATACATTTTCGCGACTGTTTTTAAATTGTTGCCTGAAATTTAGCGGTTGAGAGAGAATAAACATCAAATTATAATTTTCTTTTTATTTTTATTAAAAGTTATAATTATGATAGAGATGTCAAATGAAAGTTTGAATCAGAAATAATGAAATGTTGATTACTTTATTAAAAGAAATGGATAGTGCCTGCTTGCCTTTTGAAAGGACACTGTTCTTAACATATTAATATGTTGATATATTTTCTTATAGTATAAAGTTTGAAACATAAATGGTTCGTTGCAGGTAAAACATCTGTCTGTGACATGACAAACATACCTGAATCAGAGTGCTGACAACTGAAATAGCTGGTTTTGGAGAAAGAAAATGTCATTTTAGAAGCTAAAGATGACCAATTGATGCAATACAGAGTCCTAGGCAACACTTAGAATGAGTAAGTATATGTTTTTAAGACAAAAAAATCTATGATAACGAAAAAATAATTTTTCAGCTTGAGCTTGTAGAGTTATTATCTCGGATTTACATTACAGTAATATAAATCCGTGTTATTACGTAAAGTTTCATTGTCTTTTTTTACTGATTTATTAACATAAATGTTTAAAAAAATGTTTAATTAAAATATATTCTTTTTATATATGTGTTGAATATAGATTAAGCTTGTATCTTTAGTATACACACACACATATACTTATAAGGTTTCTTTTCAATTTTTGCTCCAGAATGTAGTGATGAAAAAGAGGGCAACAGTCATCGAGCTGAAATTCAATAGCAGGAAATAGCTCATCTGGCAATGGTGGAAATAAAGATCTCTAGAAAACTAAACAATTGAAGAAGTTCATATATATCTAACCACAATTGACACTTGACATTATTAACTCATGTACAAATTACAAAATACTCTTTAACTCTATTCAACATGATAATGTGAAAAAAGTCAGCTATTCTTTTAAAGTTTTACTCAACTGGTAACAACTGGAGTATGAATCAATGTGCAAATTCTAAAATACAGTCACTAAATATATCACAGATAACAGCTTGACACTTTCTAGACAGATTTTAAGTCTACAGGATGTAAAAAAGCAAGGAACAAGTAAGAAAAATGCCATTGAGCTTATTTTATCTAAACAAAAAGTAGTATGAATATAGTAAGGTTGTATTTGCCAGTCACATGACTTGAGTTTTTTTGTTAAAACATTTTCATTTTGACTGATCTTTATAGGGAACATGTAAAGATTAATGTCTAAATTTTTATGTGTGTTAGCAAGGAACAATCGTAAGTTAAACATACATGGTTTTTAAACATTGAAGTATGTATGTGTAAATATATTATGTATATGAATGTTTAATTTTGCTGATGTAATAAAAGGTATTGCAAAATAAATATGTGTTCTGTTATATGTTAAGGAAAGCAAACCAATATACTGTAAGAAATAAAAAAGCTTATTATGAATGAAGGTAAAAAATCGGCTGTAAGTCGGTACCCGATATCGGCATCCGATATCGGCCCGACTTTGAGCCGGGTTGCACATCCGATGTCGAGCCGACTTCGGATGCCGATATCGGGCCGACATCGGTCCTATATGTAATGTTTGCTGGGGAGCAGCCATTTTGGCAATATCACATTGTTAAAAAACTTATAAATGAATTTTTTATGATCAAAGAAAAACTTTTATTATCTTTGAATATAAAAGAAATAATGTTAACTTTAGCTATAATGCTAAAGATGATCCATCTGACGTAAAACACTTATTTTAGTATGTTTTAAAATGTTTATATATCAGTGTAAAATGCTTGATCTTTCTTTGTCATTGATTGGAGCCAAAAACTTTATAACACAAAAGTTCAAATTTGATTAAGTAGCAGCAATCATTAATAACACGTTTATAAGGTTAAATAAAGTTTGGAGACTTTTAGAAAATTTATGTCTTTGTTTAAAAAAATCTAACTGCAACCTGTTTTCCAGCTGAAAAAAATCCTATTTATACACTGAATTTATTGTTTTAAGAAATAGTTCAAACAAAAATAGCATGCTTTTGAAAAACAGGAAATTTTTAATACAATAACAATAAGTATGAGTGTGTATGCATTTGTCGTCCTTGTCTGTTTGTGTTTTTTTGCGGGTGTTTTTTTTCTTATCTATTTTTTTATTTACTAATATTTAATAGCTTTTGTTTCTTTCACTATATTAATTTTCCATTCCGGTACACCCAATTCCTATAGGATTTTTAAAGACTACTATGGGATGTGATCCGACCCACAAATGGTAATGTGACGAAGCGAATGAATGGGGTTACCCCACGTTAGGAAAATACATATTGAAAAAGCATAAGCACTTAACACAAAAAACGAAAGGGATGTGTGGACGCTGCTTTTTGTTGGTCTTGGCAAGAAATGTGATGTTAAAATTTACAGTTTGATGTCCGATACTTTAAATCTTCAATACAAATATATATCGTACTTGCGTCCACATTTATTAAGAGACCTATTTATTAAGCGGCCGTATAAAATCCCTCCCGATGATTTTTACTATATAAGTTAATTCCATTCAACGACTTTTCCACTAAATGTCGGCCAAAATATACGAAATAAGGTTTTAAAGTATCTATTAAACGACCGTCACAAATAAATGTCGTTTAAAAACGAATTAAATATCAATTGCGATCGTTTCAAAATCGGAAACGAAAGATCGTAATGTTTACTGTGTAATTTGTCAGAGCAATAACGTACCACAGCCCTGCATTTGCGCAGTTTTTGTCATGTGCTCAGAGTGACCTCCCTTCCAGAAAATCAAATTGAAAATGACTTCGGAACAAGCGAAGGAAAATGACAGACAGCTAAAAAGACTGAGTAAATCGAATGAGGAAATCGTGTATGGAATTGAGTCTGCAAATGTCATTGTTTGTAGTCGAAAAATAAAACGTGAAACGTAGTGGATTTAACATTACAGAAACATACTTCAGTAAAACCAAACCTTTCATTGCTGATGGTGTACGTGCTAATCTGATGCTTTATAAAATACATGTAGTACCCCCATTAAATATCACTCTTCGAGAAAAAAACCTAGAGCTCTAAGAAAAAACTTATTGAAATCGGGTAGTGTAAAAGCTAGTTGCTGAAAAAATCAAGAAGTTTAAAACTAATTACATGAAAAATTATCTGAACTCTGGCTGATGATTTGAAAGAATGCTCAGCACGATATGTGTATGTACATATTAACAATATAAGACAATAATGCTTTGTTTCATGGTCAAAATGACCTGCTTGATAGTATTATGCGCGTAGATCATATTTGTATACAAATTTAAATTTCTACTAAAAAAACAAAAACAAACACATATTGATGACTTTTGAAAAAGGCATATATGTAATTTTGAAACTATAATACATGCATAATATTGTATAGTTTTTTATTATAAAAAAGATGTTATAGTATCTATGATTTGCAGTATAAAAACGAAACCCGCGAGTCTCGAATTCTCCAGAATTCTTTTGAGAGACCACTTTATTAAGAGACAACTTTTTGGCAGTCACTTAAGTGGTCTCTTAACACAATGTCGACTAGCAGTCATAGGTCTGGTTTTTTTATTATTTTATATCTAGATAAAATAAAGCAAAACAAAAAGTATGACTACTAAAATGAAAACTTGTTTCTCATATGTGTGACTTCTTTATGGAGTCCACTTTTGTTTTTGACAACGGGAGTTATAATATATTGACAAAATGCGGCAGTGATATATCACAAACACGTGTATACTTTTATTATCCTGGTCGCTGCCTAGACATGTTACTGGGCATTCGCAATTTGACTATATTTATAAACTAGCTTATAACTGATACAATTATATCTCATTTTATAAATGAAATTGTACATGAATATATTATTATGATTTTTTAAAAATAATTAATGATTATTTTTTATAATTATTTGATAATATGTTGGTTTCTGCAGAAATAGTTACACATTAAATACTTTTCTGTAATGCATCAATTTTAATTGTTTCTTGCTCACGCTATTTATACCTTTGGAGAAAACGCCTGTTAATTCTAAACTGAATTATCCTCAGTTTTTTCACTGTATAACCGGCCACCGTGTATTGCGATGATCGCGACTGTTTGTCATGTTTACAGTTATTTCAGTTTGGCGTCCTGTAAAAATTTACCGGTAATAAAAGATTAATTTTTATTGATAATTTTAAAAACACATACATAATAACTGAAATCTGGAAATATCATTGTCCATTTTAAAATAAAATGTAAAGGATAGGACTTGCCATTCTAAAATAATGTTTTAAGGGTAAAATTTCTAAAAGAACGTGAAAGATAGTTCTTTCCATTAAAAATTCAAAATGTAAAGGATAGTTCTAAAATTTAAGTGTACATGGTATTTTTATTTTCTACTTAAATTGCTCAGATATTCAAGTCCTGCTTAACAATGATTCCTCCAACAAAACATTTTACCCTGTGTTCAGATTTCATTACATTATCTATCAATTTGATTTGCATAAGAACTGACTTGAGCTTATTTTTGGGGGTCCTGCTGGACTCCTTGCCGCAGTTCCTGGGTTGCTTGGTTGTGTAAGGCTTGCGTCCATTAAACACCGCCGCCCTTCCTTCTTGATGTATTTTGTTTTTCATATTTTACTGCTTAGGCCAAAATAACGAGACCACCAATAACGTGCACAATCCTGTTAGATTACTCATGTAAATATAAAAAAACGCCAAAAATATCCGAACTTATCAGGTACTCTCCGTTAAAAAAGTTCAATAAGAGTCAAATGTATTATGTTCATTGCTATGTTTGAATGATTAAATGTTTATATTTTTTATATTTTATACATATTAATCAAGTATTTATAATTATAATTGCCTACCGACTGCTTAGATAGTGGTAACAGAAATTTAGTTCACTTACCGAAACATGACGGTTTAATTTAGTATCACATATATATTACAGCGTTCTAATTTTAAAGACTGATAACCCCATTGATTGTTGTGTCAAAAGTATTTTCAAATAAGAAAGATAAAACGATTTTGTTCGGATTTTGAGCGTTCATCAGTATTTATCAGTATTTCGCTTTGTACCTTGCAAATTCGTGAATTTATCATACAAATCAAACGTTCTAATTGATAAACTTCTTTTTTAAATTTCCTTTTGATTAAACTTTGATTCTTTCTATAAATAAGAACGTGGTCTATTTGTTTATCTTTATTTGGAAACATTGAACACGATCTGAAAATACAGAAAAGAACAAAACTTAAGACTGAATGTAGAGTAATTATAATATACAAATAATTGGAAGTTTCAATCGGTATATACTGATATAATTGTACTTAATGATTACCTCGAAATAAAGTTAACAATGTCAGTTTCTTTCTTGTCCGGATTTTGGTATTACAAGGAGCGTGCATTCAATAAGGGGAAATCACCCTGTACATACTTAAGACTAAAAGTCGTACTGTGTCGTACAATACCGTACATAAATGTAAATAATCCTATATCTCCCCCAAGTCTTTGGTAACACATTTCACAAAGACTTGAATTAACAATCTGAATTACTCGTATATTTTTGTAAAATTGACTAGAGTAGAAATCAAGTTTGATGAACAACAACAAAAAAATATTTTTTTTTAAAAATTGGTACATATAAAATCACATATGTTAAAGATTTACATTGCATAGTCACCGTGCCACTTTGGCTTCCTAATGTCACGGCAAGAGCGACGGAGAGGTGTTGATGCAGTGTTATTATCTTGTTGGGTTGGGGTATGGAGGGATGGCTGGTGGGACTGTCGGACTACTTGGGACCCTAGCATTGTTGGGAACCTGTGCATTAGTGATGGCCGTTGTAGGGTTAGTAGACCCGTGTTGTATTGGAATTTCTGCAGCAGGTTCAATTGTAGGAGCACAATTGGATTGAGGGGTAGCATGTGATGCTTCTGTTGGCTTTGCTGTCGTTATGACAATGTCTTTGTCAATAGTCATGCGGGGAGGGTTGGGATACACTGGAACATACTTTCTGAGAAATTTCCTGTTACGGAATGTGACCCTGCCAGAGCCGTCCATCTTGACGACATATTGGTCAAATTGTCGTACTTCTACTATAACCCCTGTTTTATCCCATTTTAGTGGGTGTGGCCCTATTTGATTCTGAATACGGACATAGTCCCCAACAGAAAGAGGCGGAAGCCGTTTGGTGTGCTCTGATAATCTTTCAGCGGACACCATGTGGCGCTTACGTAGAGCCTCTTCTCTGGCAAATAGGGTCTCATGCCATGTATTATGTGGCCGGTATCTGCCAGGTGGTATAGGAATGAAGTCACGTATTGGACGACCGAAAACACACATGGCTGGCGACAGTTTAGTGTCTCTGTCTGGTGTGTTCCTGTATTGTAGTATGGCGCGCTGGAACAAATCTGTTTCCAGACTGCCATCTGGATTTGTATTATCCATGAGTATGCGTTTAACAGTCTTTACTCCTACCTCTGCACGGCAGTTGCTGTGAGGGAATGCAACGGAGGATAGGCGGTGGTGAACTCCCCATTCCTTTAGGAATGTGCGTGTAGCAACAGAAGTGAACTCAGGGCCGCCATCTGAGGATAACTGGTCAGGGATCCCAAAGGTCACAAAGGTGCTGCGTAGACAATCTATTAAACCTTTTGCATCACCATGGGCCCTTTCAACAATTGGCCAGTTTACTATTTCACGTTTAAATGTTGAATTCTGCTTAAGCCGTTGCTAGGGGGCGTGGACGGTAACTTGCACTTTCCAGTACCGTCCATGAACAGGCTCAATCAAACCGAGCCTGCAACATTTTCAATTTTGCCGTGTTGGGCTTTCTTTAGGGATTCTGTATTCATCTATTTTTTGAGTAGCGATCTACCACTACTAAATAATAGCAGCCCTTATAGTGGAAGAAATCAGCACATATACACTGGAATGGGTATTCTGGATTCGTAAGTGGGGTTGGCGGAGCACTGGGGTTGGACAGGGCAATACGGTTGCAGTGCTGACATGAAGCACGCAAGGCACAAATGGCGGGTGTAATTCCTGGCCAGAAAATAGAAGATTCCGCTCTAGAAGTCATGGCAGTGACCCCTTGATGAGCAGAATGGAGTGAATCAAGGACTTCCTGTCTAAGTGATGGTGGGATTACCACACGGTCTTTGTACAAAATAACCCCGTCATCAGTGCAGAGACTGTCGCGGAATTGAAAATATTCCTGTAATGGTTCTGGGAAAGCATTTCGGTTTTCTGGCAAGCCGGACTCAATTAGACTGACTAGGGATTGGATGTTTTCGTCACTGGATGTAGCTGTTCGAACCCTGTCCCAGGTTACAGATCTGAGTTTTAAAGAGTGTAATGGTGTCAATGCTGAGGTAAGGGCGGGCTTTTCAATCACTGTCTCTTGAGATGGGCAGCGAAGTCCATTCAAAAGTGATGGGCAATGAGTGATTTCAGTCAAGGATGAATATATGTAAGATATGTCATCAGTCAGTAATAACTTGTCTGGATCACCTGTGGGGTGACGAGATAAACTGTCTGTGGCTTGATGCCTAACACCAGGAACGTGAACCATGCGAAATCTATATCTCAGTGTTTTTTCTTTGAGATTCCTTAGTCGCGAGTTTGAGATTTTCTCAAATGACCTGTCTCCAAAACCCTTCAGGAGTGGTTTATGATCAACTGCAATGATCAAGTCTTTACAACCCAGGACAAAGTATCGGGCTTTGTCTAAAGCATCTGCTACAGCCAACGCCTCGCCTTCAATTGGGTCATACCGTGATTCGGCAGCATGGGTGAAACGACTACCAACAAGTGTAACCCTCCAGCCATCTCTACAACAAAATGGTTCAATTTTTGAGCAAGAACAATGTTTCTGTAACAGCCAAAAACCAATACCATCTTTGGACCAATCGGTGGCTAAACAAGTGGGTCTCATTGTGTCAAAAATTCGAACGCCTTCCACTATTTCATTTGCAATGACGCGTTTCGACTCCTGAAATAAAGTGTTAAGTTCATTTGTCCATATAAAGGGCGAGTTTGGTTTTAACAAGCAGCGGAAGGGAAGCATTTTCTCAGTCATGCTGAAGGCATAAGCAACCTGGTTCACCAGACCAAACCATGAGCGAATATCAGTGATATTCTTTGGGATGGGAAAATCAAGTATTGCCTTAAGATATTTCTGACAAGGGCGGACGTTATCTGGAGTTATCTCAAAACCTGCAAATTCAACTGTGCTTTCAGCAAATACAATTTTTTTCGGATTTAAAGTAATGCCATTATTGCCACATAAATCTAGCCACTCAACTGCTTGGAAAAAGCTAGACTCGATAGTATCAGACCATAGTAAGACATCGTCTACACACTTTGTCTTGTTTTGGAATGCTAGAAACAAGCTCATCATACCGCCTAGTGTATCCGTCACCAGAGGCTATATAGCCTTGTGGGGCTGTTTTGTAGCGGTACCGTCCCCAAGGAGTGATAAATGTTGTTAAATGTCTATCTTCCTGTCTAATCGGTACACTATGGTAACCATTCCAGGCATCAAAGACTGTTTTTAATTTACCCTGAGGTATGGAACGGGCCTGATGGAAAGGGGAAGGTGTGTGGTGGGTCTCGCGAGTAGCATGAGCGTTAAGTTTTTCTGAAAGTTGACTGTACGTCTTGGTTCACCATTTTTCTTGGCATAGACCACCATTCTATGGCACCATGTGACTGGTTCGCCTACCGGGACTGGTTCAATGACCCCAAGGCGTACATCTTGATCTAAACCAGCTTTTGCTTTATCTCGCCAATGAATAGGTACAGGTATCGGGGTATGATAGGCCACTGGTTCAGCGCTGGGATCAACCATCAATTGCATGGGAGGAACATCCATTAATGGTAGGGGCTGATGCTCACAGATATTAAAAGAACTGGACTTGTAATAGTCTAGTAAGAAATCCCTTAAACGGGGAAGATTTTCTAATGTTCCCGGGTATGGCATTTTAAGGGGAGTTGGAGGGGGTCTTTGGCGCCTAGGACAGCCACATGTGTTTGAGTGCTCTTCTACTTTCGAAATTTTGGTGGGTGTATAGGCTGGTTCGAACCCTATCGTAGGGAAGTTTACGGGGATGATGCCCAGTTCAGAGCATGCTTCTCTACTTAAGAACAATTTGTCTGAAGCATCCGTGACATAAGTCATCTGTCTAGTTTCTACCGTCCCTACCCCTATATGGTCAATGGCACTTAGGCGTAAGACTGTTGCGCCAAGAATCTTGATGCCAAGATTGGTGGCTGTGTGCATTTGCATGGTAACAGGGATGAGATCGAACCCCCGAAGACCTAAGCGATGTAAAACTTTAAGCCCTGTGAGACAACTTTGACACCCTGTGGCAGCCATGGCAGGTAGAACCGTAGAATAATTGTGTATTGAATTAAGCTTAAAACCGAGAGCAGTATAGTCATCAGGTAAGACCTTAGCTAAAACATTTACAAATGGTTGGCCTTTGGATCTACGCTTAACCCAAGTATCTGAAAGTTTATCGTACACATGGTGATCAATGCATAATGAACTATTATTATTAGAATTATCAAATATATCAATGTCAGATATTGTACATAGAGTATCAAATACAGCTGCACTTTCAGATTTTTGTTTCTTGCTGCGACAAACGTTTTCCATATGATGACTTTTGTTACACAATCCACACACGTGACCATATGCCGGGCATCCATCACGACGAACACGAGCTGGGGCACTCTTGCCATGGCCCTTATTTCCACAATATGTACAAGTGTCTGACTTGTCCCTCTGCCTGTTTTTGTCCTTCTTGTAAGAACTGCTAGTAGCTTCAACTGCGTAAGTATCAAGAAGTCTAGAAGCAGAGCCTTTTTTCTGCCTCTTTTGCCTCTATGAACTGAAACACCTCCTCTAGGCTCATGTCCTGGTTCTTGTTACCTAGAAGGTCAAGCTGTATATCCGGATCTACTATTCCTCTAGTTAATGAATCACGAAGTATAGCGTCAGTGTAGTTGACATCATTGTTGCATGAGGGGCATTTCATTATAAATTTGCAAACACAAGCCTGTCCACGGAGGCGTGCCCCAAAGCTGCGAACAGTATCATCACGATCCTGACACATTTTCTTTAATGTCACTCTGGCCACCATTGTGTTTTCCTCTCTTACGGCCAGTTTTCGTACGGCTGTTAGCACTTCAGCTTCAGTTTTCTCAGTGAGGCTACCACCTGTTGACCTAGTTAAGTCTTTGCGGAGTGGTTCATCGCAACATTCGAGTAACTGAATCACTTTATCGCGACCGACAATTTTTGTTGCTGCAACATAATCTGCCCACCTTGTCTCAAAGTAAGACCATTCTTCACTTGTGCCTGCAGCACTGATTGATGGTCTCCTGACTTTCTCGACTTTCGCAGTAGCAGATGGTGTTGTATGAGTCAATGAATGTGTCGTGAGCAGTGCTGCGACTATAGGCGCCTCAAGGTCACCTGTTTCGAACTCACATCCAGGAATAGGACATTTTACCACTGGCATTCTTGATTGTAGTTAAGCTGCTTTCACATCGGAGACATTCGTGTTCATAAATAAGAACGTGGTCTATTTGTTTATCTTTATTTGGAAACAATGAACACGATCTGAAAATACAGAGAAGAACAAAACTTAAGACTGAATGTAGAGTAATTATAATATACAAATAATTGGAAGTTTCAATCGGTATATACTGATATTGTATCATAGTTTGGGGACCTTTCTGTTGAAAAAGTGTCAGAGTTAAATCGTATACATATACATGCACAGTGCGGTAACTGGAGTGCGGGTATCAGTTACCCGCACTCCAGATAATGCCCGTTGATTGGTTCATTTTTGCTGGGGTTTACATATTGTGACGGCAGAGAAAGGGAAAGGGGCAGAAATATCATATTCAAATGCTCGTTCATTGGTTATTTTTTTCTGGGGTTTCATATTATGACAACAGGGAACGTGCTGTCATGTTTGACTATGATACAAAAGAGAAAGAACACCAAAACACTCGGCAATCTGATTTATACTCGGGGGCTACGCCCCCTCGTACAAATCAGATAGCCTCGTGTTTCGGTGCTCTTTCTATTACTAATTGTACTTAATGATTACCTCGAAATAAAGTTTACAATGTCAGATTCTTTCTTGTCCGGATTTTGGTATTACAAGGAGCGTGCATTCAATAAGGGGAAATCACCCTTTACATACTTAAGACTAAAAGTCGTACTGTGCCGTACAATACCGTACATAAATGTAAATAATCCTATATTCTAAATCTAAAATTCAGTAAAAAAAAAACAATTTACATTGTCAGTAACGAAATCATTGAGTACAATATAAATTGTTCCATGTGCAAGTTGTTTAATTTGGCTTCAGACTCCAAACTTTCACACAATGAATGAACCAATGATCTATATAAATGACCCTTATACTTTCATACATTCATACATTCATATTGTTTGACCTTTTTGTGACCTTGACCCCTGAATATTGCGCCAAACATTCCGGCTTACATTCGTGAACATTTGTGCCAAGTGGTATAAAAATTCCCCTTTGAATGTAGAAGTTTTGCTCCTAACAAGCGTTTTTCAATGAGGTCTAAATGTGGCCTTGAACGTTGACTCAGACACCTGAATTATGCGAAGAGCAATGCAACTCATGCTTGTAGGAGATATGTTTCAGACAAAATTTGGATATTTCATAAGCTTTCGTGACCTTGACCTTGTACATGAAGCGTCAAAGCCATAGTCATGATATTGTCAATAGTTGTTTCTATTCCTCAATAAATGATGACTAAATAGTCCCTATACACATCTACACACAGGTACCTGAAATAAGGGAGCAATATTTCGCCACACTGGGGTGAGCATTTGTACCAAGTTATATTGAAATCCCATTACTGAGAAGTTTCTTTAAAATACCTTGATGCATGTAAGAGATCTGCTCCGGACAAAATATGACCATGCCCGCCAAAGGCGTTCACATAATACGACCCGTTTTTCGAATAGAGCCAAATAGAGCCAAGGACCATTGTTTATAACAAATCAACTTCAAGCGAAAAATGTATATTATGATAAAAAGTGTCTATAGATATGGCGTTGTTTTCATATTTGACAGTGTAACAGTACGAAATTTGACCTCTTTTGTATGAGGTGCAGAAATGTTTGCATAGTTATTTGTCGGCATGTAATGAAGCCTTTAATTAATTGTGTGTTTTCCAGGGTTAGCCTTATATCACATAGCCTGTAAGAATTAAGGTACTGTTTAAGTGGATATTTTTGCGTCACAAAAATTCTGCGAATGTCAAAAAGTCGACTGTTTGCGTGCGGAAATATTTGCGAAAATATGATTTCTTGAATTTAATACTGTTTTTATGGTTTTATTATTAATATGATACTGGAATATATTAGGGGTTATTAACCTGCGTTTTTTTTTTAATTAGTATGAACAGAAACTAAATATAGTCCTCGGTGCAACACCCAATGTTCACCGGCCATACGACGGACAAACCGTACCAAGGCCGACCGTAGATTGAGACAGGGCAGACCATGTTTTTTGATAGACTTTGATCAGTGTTGAAATTTTCTGTGTCGAATGGAAGTTTCTTTCCAAATCTGTATTGAAGGTCGAAAAAATATTGTGGTTACGTAAGTGTGAACACAACTGGACATGTTTCTAAATTTAAAATTTCACCATTTTCGTTGTTGTTTCAATGTTGAATACTGCTTAAGCCGGTGCGAGAAGGCATAAACGGTAACTTGCACTTTCCAGAACCGTCCATGGACAGGCTCAAACAAACCGAGCCTGTAACATTTTCATTTTTGCCGTTATGGGCTTTCGTTGGGGATTCGGTTTTTCTCTATTTTTTATTTGGTACAGAACCAGAAGAAAGTGTCTTCTGACAGGATTGTAATAATGTCTGTGATTTAATGTCTCGGTTCTTTCACGTCGAATAAGGTCACGCTATAACAGACTCAGTCCTTAACATATACTGTTCGGTATAATAAACGTACACGCAGCACTTACCTATTTAAAACATACATGTATATTCCGTTATCTTTAAACTATCGTAACCATACATATATCTTTAAATTAAACTTTATCATTTAGCAAATCATATGACATTACAATGTATATGACATGAACTGGAGATTCATGCAACATCTGTGTAGACATTTCAATAAGAAAAAGAAACAGGAGATTCCAGTGGCTGGTAATTTTTTAAATTAATTTCTACTTTCAATAATACATTTTATTTTATTTTTTAATTTTTAGCATTGTTTAGATATTATTATATCATGTTAGCGTAAAAATAACTTGTTGCACGTATTCATTATTTCTCATGTACAGACTCAATCAAACCGAGTCTGCAATTCTCCTGTAGTTTTGTTGTGATATCTGCTTCCGAGCACTTTGTTTTCACATTTTGATACGGTTGGGGACTGCTTTCTATAAATTTTCACTGTCCCTTGTTGTTATCTGTACTCGTATCCAAGATAGTTTTATGGAACAGAATAAAATAATAATATAAGTCTTTTTCAAAACAGTGTGTCATTATAAATATCACCACTCAACCGAGACAAGAGAGTTGACTCGGTTGACTATGTCTTGTCAAGGGTAGTGATATAACGCCTAGGTTATCTTGTCAAGGGTAGTGATGCAACGCCTAAGTGAATATTATTTTGTTAAGGGTATGATGTTATGTCTTTTTTGACATTTTCTTGTCAAGAATAGTGATGTAAAACTTCGGTTGATATTGTTTTGTCAAAGGTAGTGTTGTTATGTCTTTGCTGACATTGTCTTATACAGGGAATTGTTATAACGCCTTGGTTGACATTATCTTGTCATGTGGAGTAATAATATATCAAATGCATGTGTTTTCTAATTTAAAAACCTCAAGATTTTACGTCCCGATCCGAAATGTTTATATACGATCACGGATCTCGGGATTTCCCCAAATCTGAAAATTGTGCAGTGAATCTGAACGGCAAAATCTACTAGAGAATCATAACGATCCCGGATGACTTTACATGAAAATAATTGCAAATACGCCAAATTATAATAACGATTTGGATATTTTAATGACAACGACAAAACATTTTTGAAAAGGACATTGTAATAGTAAAAAGGTAGAAGGATAATTTTTTTATAAGTTTAAAAATTATTCAGCTAACAAGCCTGGCCATTTCATGTACTAGGTTTAACTATAAATTGATATAAATATTTGATGAATGGTTGTAAACTTATCTGAATGATTGACAATGGTGGTGAAGCCTATATCGAGCAGAACTTCCCTTACCTTATTTTGGGACTTTTTTATTGTTTGAAAACAATTTGCAATATAGCTTGAACTACGATGTGAAAAATAAAGCGGATAAAGTTCGCTTAATTGGTTTGATAATGTTTATTGTAACTATAATTATAATACATGTTAAATATGAATAACACAAAAAAACTATGTACATTGTCTAATTTGATCAATATGATTGACAGCCGTGACTTAAGGGGAGTGGTTACTTCATAATTAAGGTGTCTGCCACTCAACTCATGCATCATGGGTTTGAGTCCTAAATGGGTCACGACCACGTTTCTTCATATACTCCAGTCAATTTGTTAAAAAAATACTTCAGAAAATGGGAAAAGCACCAAACTTAATATAAATGAACTTTGGGCTATATAAGGACAAATGAGCAATGGACCCATTTTTGAAGATCAAATATGGCGGAACAAATTCATAATTGCCACTATACATGTTAATTTTTTTTTAAAAAAACGTTAGTTTTTACAGAATCAGCTTTATAATTCATTACATATAAGGATACTAAGCATAAAAGCACGAAAATGTTGTTATCAGTATTTAAATAGTGCCTTGTCTCCTTAAACCTATGATACTTTAAATATTTTATTATTTCTGTTTGTCATAAGTTTTCACGACTTTGGAAGTCAGACGAAATAAAATATTGTAGAGTTATTAAAATACCTGTGTCAAAAGATGTTAAGACATCCTTTCTAAAACATTGTTTAATCTTTTTGGTTTATAATATTAATTAATCACAAGGAAATACTTAAACAGATTAAACAAAGGTGATTAAAAATTCTAGTACGTGATGTTACATCAAAATGTACAGTTCAATGGTTACATTTGTGGAAAGCAAACTGACCTTAATCTGCACTATCTTATCTGCCCCTCAAGTCAGGTGCACTGCACGCGCTGCAATTTTATCTTGTTTAACACAGTTTATAAAGAAAATAGTGTAAATAAGAGGTAAACAAGCTAATGTATCAAAATTGATTAAGATGAGGCGTTTATGCCACCGTCACGCTATCCACCGTCACGCTATATGTCAAATTAAAATTCGGTGCCCCTAAGGGTGTTATGTGCCACAAAATATTATATTTGGTTGCAGTGGTGAATGACCTTTGGCCTCCGTTTGTGATCACGTTTTCTCATATTTTCAAACAATTATCTGAAAGGCATGTCCTGGTGAGTTTTTATTTAAATAACATTCCAAAGCCATCAACTCTCTGAAGATAAAGAGAAAATATCCTTTCAAAGCCTTGTAAAATGATATATTTTCCATATTTTATAAGTCATAGGTACACGGTGGCAAACATGCTTATTATCCTTATTCCAGTTTAGCAATTTTGTTTTAGAACAAGGTATGTTTCTTTTCCTGTTTAGTGTTATATTCATAAGCAACATAACTGAACTCTGTTGGAACGACTTCATTCCGTGAACGTTGCCCTCCGTGGTATATCGGTGTATTCATATTTTAGTTTCTCGTGGTTGTTGGAGCATTTTGAGTTAGGATAACAAAATTTTTGTCTAATGTTGTCTATCCTCTCAGGACAATGCTTAGCATAAACTAAATATGTCAGCTTTACCTTTAATAGGATTTCGTCAAATAGTGAGATATTTGATATCATTATGATACATGTAATAAATACCCATGAATCACCCATATGATTTCAAAATGCTGCGGGCTTGCGAAGCACCAAAACCCCCACTTTTAAATAACGCCGATCTATGATTTACTATTTGATGAAACAAAAAAAGAACCACTTTAAAACCATGAAAACTATGAATAATCAAACGTAAAATTTATGTGACATTTAATACATCCGACATCTCAATGTCTAAAGGACCGTGGATAGATAAGTTGCATTGTATTATAAAATGTGTTTAACATGAACTTTAGATAATATTTAATGCTTGGAAAATATTGTTCATTAAGCGTAAGGATATTTAGATACTTCCAGCTTGCCTTGCATTTACACGAATGTTTGTATGCCTTGGGAAATTCAAAAATGTCACCTTAAATAGTTCTTAAATTGTCTACAATCTATCCAGGAATTGCTTTAAGGCATATCTCATAGTTTATCTGACATGATACGTTTCTGTTTTCTGCTTCATCTGTAAAATGATTTTTGATAATGTCCTTTACCACGGTTTTAATGCCCTTTTATATCGTATTAATTTGACTTAATTAGAGCATTCTGAAGAATCCGTATTCGTACTTTTAATTCCTTATGTAACAAGACTCTTCAGTTATTGATAATTAAGCTTAATCACCTATTTAGGATTCATACAAATAAATTGAAAATGAGAAAATAATATAAAAAAACCTCAGAATTTATTAACTGATCTGTCTTGTCATTTAAATGAACTTGTTACCATGGAAACAGAAACAATAAATAACATTATAATTGTTAACTATTATCGTTAATTATAATTAATGCAAAGCTCTCATGTAAAGTGAAAACTGGTATTATTTCCAGTTTAATTGTAACTTCGGAAAATGGGAAAAGCATTTAACTTGGCTCAGATGTTAAGACGTAAGAAACCTTTTAGGCGTGGGACCCAATTTATATATGCCAAGATGGTTGCCATGGCTGCCATTACATGCAATAAACACATTTCTTATCCAGTATCTTTCTTATACAAATTGACTGGACTAATATGACACCAGTACTGGTTGGTTCCAGGCAGCGGACTCGAAATTGATGAAAGGTCAGTGGACATCATATTTTAGTACTTATTTTTATATTTGGTCGCATAGAACGAACATAAGTAAGTTTATTTTTCATAATTTAAGCATAAAATTTTCAGCAATTGTCTTAGTATTACCCTTACAAAGTCCGGTCTCACACATATGTAAGAAATGCTACCTGTTATGCAGGTGCGCCTTCGAACCGGAAGTGACGTACACATATCCCTATGTAAATTATTGATAGTTCATGATAACGATATTTTGCTGTGATTCTCGTTATATGATTTGCATAAATATTATACATGAACTTAATAAGATGAATTACTGATAGGGGTTCACTTGTAGTTCACCATTATATCTTTGACCAACAGCGACCGAGAAAATAACCTTTTACCTCAAAAACGATGATCAACTCGACGATGCTATCCCTTGTGCAGTGTTCAACTAGTAAAGTGAATTATTTTAATGGAAAAGTAAACACAACTTACATTTTTATATCCAACATAAAATATCACTTTACTCCAACATAAATATATATCTTAAATGTGTATTTTAAAACATTAACTAACTGCTTCCTTGGATTTATCGATATACCACTTTTTAACTAATACAAAGTGTATGGAGAGCTGTCCTAATCACCCCGGCGTTGGCGTCCAGCTTTCAGATTAAAGTTTTGGTGCAGTAAATATTTTTTTACTATAACTTTTTCATTTCTTCAGATATCGACTTCAAACTTCAAAAAGAAATGTGTTCCCCATCAACAGCCACATCTTATGTAACAAAGTTCGTAACCCTAGAAGCAATATTTTAAGAATTATCTCCCCTTGAACATAGAAATTTTCTTATTTTATTTTTATATTTTACTATTACCTTTTTTTTCTTTAGGGATCAACTTCAAACGTTAAATATTTCTTCCTTATCATCAACCACATCTTATATTACAAGGGTCTCCCCGCCCCTTGAACTTAGAATTTATGGTAAAGATATTATTTTTTTATTATAAGTAAGTTCTTCATTTCTTAAGTTATCTACTTCAAACTTTGAAAATGTGTTACTTATAACCACACGCATTATTTTATGACAAGATTCATAACTCTAGTATGCATTTTTCTAGAAATATCCCAGGTCTGAACGTGGAATGTTTTATTTTTTCTGTTTTTCTCTCTTACTTCCTTATTTCTAAAAGGATTTACTTTAAAATTCAAAAAGTTTCATATCAACTCCGTACAATAACAAAAATATCAAAGATTCATAAGATTATCATCATTATTGCGAATTATCTTCCCTTTTAACTTAGAATTGTTCTTATTTTCTCTGTAATATCAAGGATTTAATTCAAACTTCAAAAATATGTTGGTTATGACGTCACAATATTTAACGTTAAACAATAACTTTGATATATAAAGTCAATTAGCACGAAGAAAATGCAACAGCCGCTGTACATAATCAAGTGGTTAACTTGAATTATATAATTTTGAAGATAAAATCTCTTAATTTATATTATCAGGGAAATAAAAAATCATTAACTCCAGTATTCACATGGAAAGGCTGGTAGATAGACACTTTAGAAGAAGTATAAGATTATAGAAAGACAAGAAAATAAACACAAATAACAGGTACAGTGTACCTGTATAAAGTTTAAAATACTTATCATAAATCCAAATTTATTTATGAAATCAGAAATCCTTCAGTTTGCACTTCAAATCCACATACTGAAATGGTCCAAGGCTCGTTCATATATGATTCAGCCTAAGATAGATTGGCAGCGCATATTGTTTCTTAAAGGTCTTCTTAGATACAATATTTTCTAAATAAGGTGTCTTCCAAAACTGTCCTTTACCAATTAAATTAAAAATATCATCATTATAATTTATACTAGCTCGCCAATCTATGTTTAAAAACAACAATAAAATGATTTTCATTAACGCTTACAGTGTTTAAAAGTACCAAAATCCCGATTCTTTCCAAATGACTTCGTTTATATAGCCTATACATATCTATATCAGACATACACGAATTAACAATTATATAAATAATAATGACTGAAACATTTATCATAAATCAAAATTTTACGGACATACATGTATTTGTTTATATACAGCGGATATCTTCAAAGTTTTTTGTACACAACTACTTTACTACTAGATTTTCTAACACCACGAATAGTTTTACTAAATTTCACTTTTGTTACTTACAAAAAACCCATACTTCATTTGCCTACTTTAAAATAGAACCAAAAGATACGCAAACAAATGTAAAGCTTATTTTGGTTTGTGACATATTTTCTCAAATTTGCCACTAAATTATTTAAACATAACTAGGGAAATTACAATGTATCTCCTCTTGACATAATTTAATTCATTGACGGGTATTCTTACTACTCGACAAGGTTCGAAAGCAGACGGAACTTTAGTTATATCTGAGATATCTTTTGTTGAAAAATATGGGGTCTAAGATGACGCATTTTTTTATAAATGGACATAACCATATGTAGCAGATACGTATGAATATAAAACCAAGAGAAGCATATCTAAGCTATTTAAAACGGTAGTACCAAAGACCATCATTCACATATCTTTGCACAGCAGATATAGCACCGTCTGGAAATGCGCAACACTTCTTGTACAAATGGTTATATTTCCCGGGAGAAAACGTAACTGTTTTATAACTAGTCAATTTTGAACAATATAACAGAACGCAAATTGGTTGGAAAAAGGCCGTGACTTTATTGTTCATTTTGGTGAAAACAATTTATATCATAGTCAAAAAATATGAAATGAAATACAAATTGTAATGAGAAAAAATATGAAAGACAGCTCCCAGCTAAATGCATGGACAGCTACCTAGCAACACAAGGTGCTGTAAACTATGATAATAAGCTCTGAAAATGCTAAACGCTGCTCGGGCTTGCCGCTACGAGGTCAACCATTAAGAATGTAGAGCGGCGTGGCATTTTACAAGAGTTAAACAATAACAAAGCTAACGAAAAATTGGGGCAAATTGCTCCCATTATATCTCTTAACAATGAGATATTTGCAATGATAATGGAAAGTCTTGAACATAATTTAACTTGAAGAAGTTACAGTAATACTATATAAAGTCACGACTGGATGTATCAATTACTAGTATACAAACGTATTGGCATTATGAGATATATTCCAGTTTTCAGATATGATCAATAAAGTTAGGTACGTGAAAACAGTAAAATAAAAACATTTTTGATTTCCTATAACATGAAACTTGCAAATTGTGGCCGACTCGCCCAGGAAAAACCAAATAAAACCCAGTTGGAAAAATTGTAAACCTCTACCCGTTTGTCAATGTCATACCACAAAAATGTCGGGTCGCATCCATGCAAATTCATATAAGCATTAGCATATATAAAAAGGTACCATTTTAATCATTAAGCTCCAATAATAATTGTAAATACTGTTAATTATTTCAATAAATTAATTTTTAAGTATTGTATAATGTTCCAAATTACAGCTGTTTATTAAATGCTACAATTTCTACAACAAAGTTTGTTATAATCAGGCGGAGAACATCACATGATTACTTTGAGTGTTATTAACACATCAAATCATTTCAAACACTAAACGCGTAGAATATAATGTCTTCTGTAGATTGTGTCGAATATGCAACAATAACTTGACGTCAAATTCAAGCACACGTGTCGATGGAGCGGCATGGCAAGTTTGAACGGGAAGTAATGAAAAACCGGCTGGATTCAAGCTGAAAAATATGAACACTCGGCAGCAGAACACGTTTATGTAAAATTGAAAAACAAATAACACATGGGAAGGAAGGGCGGGATTTTAATAAACGATGTTACCACGTCAAATTTTAAACTTAAAATGCGCAGCCTTTACAATGTACGCACGACGAAAACCATCGGAGAGAATGTTTTACCGTTTCACATGAATGAGCTTTGAGGCAAATACACATATACACTCGTCAAATTAAAAGGAATTTAATTCTCGAAAGAAGATAAATAATCAAAATATTAAAAAAATCAGAATAATTACACAAAATTTAAAAGAGTTGTACACACTTTTGATTATTATGTATGCTATATTTGTTCTCATTTGCTTATTTCAAATATGTTTCATAAGATAATTATATTAACTTTACTATGAAAGGGACAGTTTGTTTTGAAATAAAGAAATTTATCAATTTATTATCAATTAACCAGGCCATGAACATTTTTATTGCAATTTACGCGCCTGACACATTTATGTTACTTCATGATCTTAGATACCTTTTTGAACTTTACTTATCTGATTAAATGATAATACTGGTGAATGCTGAAAATCCGAACAGAATCGTTTTACCATTCTTATTTAAAAATACTTTGTTACAATTGACACAATAATCATTGGGGTTATCAGTCTTGAACATTGGAACACTGTACTGTATGATATATGTTACTAAATAAATTCGTTGTGTTTCGGTAAGTGAACTTAATTTCTATTACCACTATCCTATCTAAGCAGTCGGTAGGCATTTATAAGTATAAATACTTGATTAATATGCATAAAATGTATAAAAAAAACTATAAAAATAATATAACTTGAACCTATCAATGATAATAAAACATTGGAAACTTATTGAACTTTATTAACTGAGGATACCTGATACATTGACCTTGTATATGCAGACCTAAATTGCATGTGTCAAAGCCATAGTTATGATAATGTCAATAATTGTTACAATACCTTAATAAATTATGACTAAATGGTCCCTATACACATCTTCATGTTTTTATCTGAACTATGACCTCTATGTAACACCTTGGCCGTACCCGCAGGTACCTGACATTAATGCGCAACACTCTTTCAGGGTCAAGGTCAGAGGGGCCTTAAATGTCAAAATGGTTTGCGCTGATTATCTTGGAAAGTATTCATCACAAAGTCGTCATATTTCACATGGTGATTGTTCATAACTAGTTAATGACCCGTATCGATTTTGGGGTCAAAAGTCAAGGTATCAAGGGCCTTAAATGTCAGAATGGTTTCTGTTGATTATCTTGAAAAGTATTCATCACAAAGTCGTCATATTTTAGATGGTGATTGGTCATTACTAGTTAATGACCCCTATTGATTTTGGGGTAAAGGTCAAGGTCACAAGGGCCTTAAATGTCAGAAGGGTTTCTGCTGATTATCTTGAAAAATATATTACAAAGTCTACATATTTCACGTATTGATTGGTCATAACTAGTATATGACCCCTATTGATTTTGGTGTCACTAGGTCAAAGGTCAAGGTCAAAGAGGCCTTGAATGGTAATATGATTTCTGCTTATTTTCTTGGTAACTATTCATCACAGACTTTTCATATTTCTCATATTGATTGGGCATAACAAGTAAATGACCTCTATTGATTTTGGTGTCACCAGGTCAAAGGTCAAGGTCACAGGGTCTTTGAATGGTAGTATGATTTCAGCTCATTATCTTGAAAGATAATTATCACAAAGTCTTCATATTTCATAGTGATTGGTCATAACCAACAGATGATCTGTATTGCTTTTGGGGTCACTAGATCAAAGGTCAAGGTTACAGGGGCCTTAAATGTCAGAATGGTTTCCGCTGATTATCTTGAAAACTATTTATCACAAAGTCTTTATATTTCACATACTGATTGGTCATAACTAGTAAGTTACACCTATTGATTTTTGGGTTACTAGTTCAAAGGTCTAGGTCACATGGACCTTTAATGTCTCATTATCTTGAAAACTATTTATCACAAAATCTTCATTAATTTTCTTTTTTCCATAATAGAACACTTCCATGCACCAATTTATGGCATGTATCTCTGACATTATTACCAATAATGTGAGTCAAGGGCTAGAAAGCGGGGCATATGTGCCGTTCTTTTTATTATACAATTAAACTTTGCAATAGTGCATGCCTAGTGCTTTTTTGGTTCAGAGTTCTATCTTCGCAGGTTAAATGAAAAACAATGTGCGGATATGTTTACTGTACAGATAACAAGCACATAGTGTAATATTATATGCAATGTAAAAGTATTCTTACTAACCAAAATAAGCATTTACTGTATTACATAGCTGTATATTATCTTTTTAATTAAGAATTACCTATTTCTGAAAGGTTTTAATGTTACAAGGTGTTTTTAATCATTATATCCTTATAATGTGCTCAAGTTATTTAAAAAATATCATATCGCATGCCAGAGGTCATGACCTCAAATAATTTCATCAGCAAACAGGTCATTACTCCTAGCTTATGCATGTTCACATGTATGAAAGACATTCCAACATAAGTTGTTTCCCTTTCATTAAAGATCCTGTAACACATATTTTTACGCTTTTATCTCATTAATATGATGCTCAAATTAAGATTGATCAATTTTGTAAGTTCAAAAGGCATTATTTAAAAAGATATTACCGAATTTAACATTTCATGTAAATAAAGGGAGGTAATAACAATTTATTTTCTATAAAGTCCAAGTAAATTTTTTCAATAAGAAATGAATGGATATATTTTAATGATGATACATAATTTGTACAAAAAATTGCAGTACATTTTTACATATTATTTGATGTTTGAAAATTGTTTTATAAACCTAATTATATACATATATATAAAGTGTGGTATACGACCTTCGTTACAAACTACAGGATCTTTAAAGATATACTATGCTTGAAAATATTTGTAACTGCTACACAGTCTCTTTGTAGATAGAAAATAAACATGTTTTAACTTTACAAAAAGTAGATAGGTTGTGTTTTATATTCTATACATGATAGGTGGTTACAATATGAATATCTGTCATTAAAAAACAGGCAGCTTTTTTAAGAAAAGGCCAATTTTATTTGACCTGTAATAGGGCACACAGCTTTCAATAGATAATTTATTCATTCTTTTGTTTAAATTGGACATATTCGATAAAATTACATAGATTTCAATAAATTTCTGTGATAACAATATTTAACGCATGGATGAACTTTTTTAAAATATAATTTGAAGAAATGCCATGGTCTGGGGGCTTTTAGCTTTATTGGCCACTACAAGGGGCCAAATTAATGTGATCAAATTTGATAAAAAACTACAAAAGAATGCGACAGACAAGTTTTGTGATCATCCATCTATTAGTTCTGTAGAAGGAGAAATTTAAAGGTATTTCTATTTTTAGCTTTAGCAGCCACTAAAATGGGTCAATCAAATTAATATAAGCAAACTTGATAACATACTTCCTAAGAATGCTACAGACAAAGTATGATGATCATCCCTAAATTAGTTCTGTAGTAGCAGACGTTTAAATGCATTTCTCTTTGTACCTTTTGTGGCCCATAAAAGGGGCCAATCAAGCTTGATAAAAGACTACCTAAGAATGCTTCAATTAGTTCTGTAGAAGCAGACATTTAAATGTATTTCTGTTTCTAGCTTTAGCGGCCCCTAAAAGGTGACAATCAAATTATTATAAGCAAACTTGATAAAACTCTACCTAAGAATTATACAGACAAAATTTAGTCATCATCCATCAATAATATCAGTAAGAGATGATCTTTTAAGGTTTTTCTATTTTTAGCTTAAACGGCCCCTAAAAGGAGTCAATCAAATTAACATGAGCAAACTTGTCAAAACACTACCTAAAAATGCTACAGACAAAGTTTGTTAATCATCCATTAATTGGTTCTGTAGAAGATGTTTAAAGTTTTTCCATTTTTAGCCAAAGAGATCCCTAAAAGGGACCAATCAAATTCAAAATAAAATGAGCTAATATGATAAAAGACTACCTAATAATGGTACAGACACATTTTGGTGATCAAAATCATTTAATTTAGTAGAAGAAGATGTTTAAAGGTTTTTCTATTTTTAGCTCTGTTGACCCCTTAAAAGGGGCCAATTGAAATGACATGAGCACATTTAAGTGTGACTGTCACAAGGATGCTGCAGACCAAATATGAGATAAATCTGCCCATCAGTTTCAGCAAAGAAGCTGATTTTTGACGCATGACGACGGTCGACGGACGCCGGAGTATCCCCTTTGATATGAATAGCTCACCCTGAACCTTCGGCTCTGGTGAGCTAACAGCACTGAAGTGAAGTACGGGGTAACTTTTTATAAACTTTATTAATCTTTTGAGTCCCATTATCCTTCCTGTTGTGGGATAACGTTAACAAATTTTGCTTCGTTTAATTTTCTTCTTAAATTATGTGTATTGTAATTTAAACCAGTGGACAGGTCTAAGCTAACCTAAGGTATTTGAGTTTAGGACAGATTGCAAAGATTGGCTATAGCAGAAGTACTTGTAGTTGTTTACTTTTAATGTTGTTAAAAGTACTTGGCATTCAGGGGTAAAATTCCATGACCCAGTCCCTTTTCCAGATTTGCATCTTATTGGGATCTCCTGAAAGGTTTGCGTTCATTGAACGCCGCCTGTCCTTGTTGATCTTCTTTATCATATTTTGTGAGTTTGTGGAAAAGTTTATAGTGATTCAGACCCCAGTGCCATCTGCAATGATGCAACATTGAAACTTTGTAACATAAGATGGAAGGTCAATAATAAAAATCAGAAAGCAGAGTACACCATAGACAGAGCCTTTGGGGACGCCAGAATTCACAGGGATTCTATAGTGTATATATTCTATATAGTCATCACCTTGTGCAACAGTTTGACTCTGGCCTATTAGGAAGGAATGTGTCCAATTGAGATTTTGTGTTGAGACACCATGTCAAAGGGAAAATGTGCTAGTTTCCCTGCTGAGATGCTGTTAATCGATATGCTATTTTTCCGCCTTGACGTTTCTTTTCAAAGCTGTGTTGAAAGTCGAAAAGAATATTGTGGTAACTGAAAAGTTAACATATGTGAGGATGTTTCTAAATTCAAAATTTCAGCATTTTCGTGTTTGAATATTGGATTCTGCATAACCCGTTGCGAGATGTAGTAGACAGAAACGTGCACTTTCCAAAACCGTCCATGAAACCGAGCTTGCAACATTTTCAATTTTGCCATGATGAACTTTCTTTGTAGATTCGATTTTTCTCTATTTTGTTTTTGGTACAGAACCAGAAGACGGTGACATTTCTGACAGGTTTATGATAATGTGTTTGATTTTATGTCTCGGTTTTTTTCATGACTATTGGTCGAATGAAGTCACGCGTAAAACAGGCTCAGTCCTTAACATATACGGTTCAACTAACGCTGGAGGTAAAATAAACATACACACAACACTTATCTATTTTAAACATACATGTATATTCCGTTATCTTTAAACTATCGCAACCATACATATGTCATTAAATTAAACTTTATCATTTAGCAAATCATTTAACATTTCAATGTATATGAGATGAACTGAAGATTCGGGCAACATCTGTTTAGACATTGTAATAATAAAAGGAAACGGAAGATTCCAGTGGTTGGTATTTCTTTAATTAATGTTTACATTCAATAATACATTTTATTTTTATTTTTTCAATTTTTTAGCACTGTGTAGATATTTTTATATCATGTTAGCGTAATAATTACTTGTTGCACGTATCCATTATCCCTCATGTACAGACTCAACTCAAACCGAGTCTGCAATGCTCTTGTAATTTTGTTGTGATTAATGCTTCCGAAGGATCACTTTGTTTCCAGATTTTGATACGGTCGTGGACTGCTCTCTATAAATTTCAACTGTCCCATGATGTTATCTGTACTCACTGTCCCATGATGTTTTCTGTACTCATATCCTAGATAGTTTTAGCAATTATACTAGTCTTTTTCAAAAAGTGTGTCATTACATAAATATCATCACTCATTGAAGATGATAGAACGAAATGTTTACTCGAGAAAAGTGATATAAAGCCTCGGCTGACTAATTCTTGTCAAGGGAAGTGATATAACGCCCAGGTTGACATTATCTTGTCAAGGGAAGTAATAATATATCAAATGTATGTGTTTTCTAATTTAAAATCCTTAAGATTTTACGTCCCGATCCAAAAAGTTTATATACTGGATTTTCCCAAATCTGAAAATTGTGCAGTGAATCTGAACGGCTCATATTCTACTACATTCATGACGATCCCGGATGACTTCCCGTGAAAATACATGCAAATACGCCAAATAGTTATTAAGATTTAGATATTTTAATGACTATGACAAAATATTTTGAAAAGGATATTGTAATTTAAAGGTAATTTTATATTAGTTTATAAATTATTCAGCTAACAAGCCTGGCCATTTCATGAACTAAGTTAAACTATTAATGTTTATGTGTTAATATATGATGAATGATTGTAAACGTATCTAAATCATTGAGAATTCTTTGAAAGTGTAAAATCTCGCCGCACTCAGCGTTATTACATTGGCGGCATTGACAGGCGTTCCAATAGCGCAGGATTGACAGATTTCTTGCAACAGTTTGATATTAAACCCGCGGCATCAAAACTGATAAAAACAAAGAGAGGCACGCTTGCTGCAAAGATTATAGTCTACAAAAATCAGTGTCATATAATGGAAGACAAAACAATCTGGCCAGGGAAAATGTACTGTCGTCAATGGATTGCCGAAAATAAATGGAAAGAAATCGACAATCACCAGCCTTCCAATCACTACACAAATGATGACTTAAGGTAATTTACATTATTAGTACACTATGTCTGCTCACTCAAGACAAAATGGACGTTTTATTTAAAGAAAAGTGTAATATTCTTACCTGGAATGTGAGAGGTATTATGTCTTCGGCAGGCAGCTTAAGTGTTTTACTAGACAAATATGATATAGACATTGCTGTTATAACAGAGCATAAACTGAAAATATGTCATAATATTTTTTGAATTCTTTGCATGCAAATTACTTGTCCTGTACTACATGTTCAAATGATGTTATTGAAAAATATCGATGTGGTTAAAACATAAAACATATTGAGGGCATTAAACATGACCGTATAACCGGTATCGAAATTATACGGAAAAACGCACTCCCCATATATATTTTTGCTGTTTACATGCCTTCAGTTAACTATGAATATGAAGATTATACCAATTGTATTGATGCCTTGCACAGTTTGTACTTTCGCTTTAATCAGTCAGGTATAGTAGTCTTGTCTGGCGATTTGAACATTGATTTAACTATAGAGTGTGTAAATGAACGCCAAAGAGCGTTTTCACGCTTTCTAAATGAAAATGGTGCCATGCCAGCAGAAACTACAGGTTGTACATATACATTTCGCCCAGCTCAAACTACATTAGATTATATTGTAATAAGCAAGCAGCAACAAGATATTCTTCTTTCAAACTGAGTCTTTGATGATGAAATATGTCTTGTATCTGATCATTTGCCGATATTATCAGTTTTTACCTTTCCTGTAGACACATATTCCTTACCGTATAACCAGAATGTACAGTGGCACAAATGCACTGAATAAAACATATCTTAGTATCAAGAAAAGTTGTCTTTATTACTAGGCGCAATTGATGTACAAACACTTAAACATTTTACTTCTCCATCGGAGGCCATTGATTGCTTGTATAATTATATTGTAACCTCAATAAAATCTGCGGCCTCGGAAACGCTGCCATTGTCAAAATTTGATAGTCATTCAAAACCTTATTGGACAAAAGAGGTAAAAGACGCGCATTCTTTTCAAAGAGAAAAACGCAAGCAATGGATGGCCGCCGGGAGACCTCGCGATGCTTCAAATTGTTTCTTCAGGTCATACAAAGATGCTAAACTTGAATGTAGAAATGCATAAAATAAGCTATCTTGGATTGTGAAAACAAAGTATTACGATGAATTGAATAACGCAGCAGAATGTGATATGCGATTATTCTGGCAACTTGTTAAAAGAAAGAAAAATAGGCGTACAGGCTTGATAACTGAAATTTCCTTAGACGGAAATTAATTCAGAGACCCATATGAAAATTGAAATGCATTTAAAAATCATTATGCCAGAGTATTTTGCCCGAAAGACAATGAGGATTTTGATCATTCCCAATATGAAACTATAAATAATCGTATTGCTAATTTTCCTATCAGAGCCTGAAAATCATACATGTGTTGATATGTTGACTAAAGAGATAGATATGTCTGAGTTATTAGAACTTGTTAAGTGTCTAAAACAGCGAAAAGCACCGGGATTTGACGGCATTGTACATGAATATTTGATTAATGGTGGTCACAAACTTCTTGAATACCTAAAATATCTTTTTGACCTTATACTTAAACATTCATATGTCCCTACCCAATGTAAACTAGGAGTTATTATCCCTGTGCTTAAAGACGGAAAACCAAATAACATAACAAAACGCCTATCAAGAACATCTAGGATCAATCACCCTGCCATTCAATCTCCAAGAAACAATTGCTCATTTCATAGAACATTCAAGTGAAGTTTTTGCGCTTTTCTTGGATACTAGAGCCGCTTTCGATACAGTATGGCATAATGGTCTGTTTGCTAAGCTCTTAGATTTAGGGGTCAATGGGCACTTTGTTAGAACAATATCTGCCAGCTATTCAGACATAAAAAACTGTGTTTTAGTAAATGGTGTTAAGTCTGAAAGCTTTCCAGTTCTTAAAGGCGTACGTCAAGGAGGGGTATTATCTACCTGGCTCTACCTCTTATATATCAACGACTTACTTAACATTCTACAACAAAGTAGTAACGGATGCGTCATAGGTCAACTGCAGTGTGGTAACCCTACCCTCGAAGATGATCTCACCATATTATGCCCTAATATGATGTCACTCAAATTGTATACAGACAAAGTAAAAACTATGCTTCACTTTGGAGATATCAGTTTAATGACTCAAAGTCAAAACTTATTGTATTTGGTGACTCACATTCATCCGACTATTCCATCAATTTTGGAACATCCTGTATAAAATCCACTAA
Organism: Ruditapes philippinarum; assembly: GCF_026571515.1. Lineage (NCBI taxonomy): Eukaryota > Metazoa > Mollusca > Bivalvia > Venerida > Veneridae > Ruditapes > Ruditapes philippinarum. The sequence continues at coordinate 79,255 of NW_026856901.1, read as the reverse complement.
AAACTGCAAACATGTTGGTATTGAGCTCCATGACTCATTTCGCTGCTCTAATGCGGTTAATGCATGATGCAGAAAGGCAAAGTCATCCCTGTTCTCGGTCCTGTCCATAGAATCTGAACCAGGGGAAGTAAATCCGTTAGTCCTTTCAAGCCTGGTCGAAAAAGTCACAATCCCAGTCGCATTGTATGGATGCGAACTCTGGTATATCTTGACACAGAAGGATTCATTCTTATTGGAACGCTTCTTGCGACTAGCAGCAAAATCTATCCAAAAATTGCCAACTCGAACCCGCACTGATATGGCCCTGGCACTGACAGGCTGGCGTTCTTTTGAATCCCTGATAGATAAAAGAAAACTGTGTTTTCTCCAGAAACTATGCCAAATGCCAAATGATTGCCTTACCAAGCGCATATTTGATATGCGGTTAAATATGTTTATGCTTAAAGGAGCTTAGAATCAACTAGGATTCATCCCTGATATATGCAAGATACTGGTCAAATATGGGTTATTCAAGTATTTAAAAAAACTATAACCAATTTTCAGAGGATCCAACTAAATTGACTTGGAAAAAACATAATAAGAAACAGTATTAATTCTTATCAAGGTATTGACTGGGACACTTGTAGTTGTGTCAACTATCGTCGTGTGCCCTTAATTTGTCCCTGTACTGGAGTCAACACCGTTACTGTATATGTTAGAAAGTCTCAACAAATGTTTCTTGATAAAGAAAACATATATTTTTATACATTAAAGTAAATTTAATGAATCTGCAAAATTTCTTTATCATAGAACGTTTGTATCATAAGGAAAGATAGTGTATTAAACTAGCACTGTAAAGTGCTTAGGGCAACGGATCACGACCACTCGATGATATTTCATTCATTTAAATTAAAATTAAAACACGTCCTAATACTTCGACTTGAGGCACAACGAGTGTGAAAACTTTCGCATTTGAATGTGTATTACTAACTATATTATAATCACCAAGATAGTTTTCTATACGCCATCAACAAAATCGTTTGCAGTAGAAGTTAATATTGCTTTTTGTTTCATGTCGACACTAAATAGTATTAACCAGGTGCTACCAAAACGATAAAATTTATTGAACATCACAGATTTGGTTTAATTTGAGACAATGGAGAATACAACTCAAACTGATCTCTTGTGAAACTTTTATCTTTTAATGCTGTGAAAAAAAAAGCAGAAAAAAGTCTGCCCTGTCCTGTGTTTTGTTTGGTGTCTGTCTGGGCTCCTTGCCGCTGGTTCTTTTACTAGGTCGTGTGGGGGTTGAGTTCATTGAGGGCCGCCTTTCCTTGTTGATCTTGTTTATCGTATATTTCGTCTTAAAATGTTATTCTTTCTATCAATTAGTTCCTTTTTCTTTATTTCTTAAATACCAATCATCTTTAGTTTGCCTTTATTATTTCTTTATATGAAAACAGAATAGCTTGCTGGTATTCGGGCATAGTTTTCTTCCCTGTCGCACGTTCCTTAACGTGCTTTTCAGTTCATTCTCTCATGTTTCTGGTTGTGAAGATTTACTTTCATTCTACATCATGCGTTTAATCGGTCGTATCAGGTCATAAGCCTCTTTATGGTAAAGAATCAGCATATTCACGAATGATTCTGATTATAGCCTGGCTGGTTTGTGACGCATTTAGGTAAGACAAAGCTAAGAGACTGTGTTAAATTGACGGCGAATATTTTGGTTTTTTATCTTGTGTTTATTGAAAGGGTTCGCGTATACCATAAACTGTTGTGTATTCAAATCTGAGTAGGGCACATCTTTCGTCGTGTGATGGATGGAAATTCCAAGGATCAACAGTACCGAGATTAGATTGATTTATGCAAGGCAGGCTATGCCAATGTTTCAAAATAATGCCTATATCATTCTATTTTAACAGACTAAAACAAAAGATACTGTGAATTTCCTCAGTACGAACTATTTTGCATTCATTAATGACTGACCTGTTAAAAGTGCAGATCTGAAACCAATCGAACATCTGTGGAGTGTAAGACGTCGACCTATTCGACCGCTGAACATCAATAAAGGAACATATTGTATAGAGAAAAACAGAATCCCAAACGGCAAACTTATAAATGCTGCAGGCTCATGGAGGGTACTGAAAATTTAATGTGCAATTTCGGTTTATAATCCCTGTCACATTTAATTTACAATTAAATTAGTTTTCTGTGAACGTAGATATATAATATTTTACACACACATTACCTTGAAAAACAGACACTTTGGATGTAATCCTCCAAAAGCGAAAAATTTCAAATAAATTGTATATTTGGCAAACATATCATATATTTAAAAAAAAAAACAGCCGGTTTATTTTAGGGAATTTTTTTTCAATTCAATGAATGGAAAATCTATTCACGTCGTTGTACCATTTTTACCTTTACCAAGAATAGTGTGTACGTCATCAATTAACACGATCTACGGGATGACATCAAGCCAATACACAGCGAATGTAAGGACGACGTCCACGTACACGAACCTTGTGCAGACAATTACGTATAGTTTGGGTAGATCTGGGGGAGTGGGGGAGCAGTTTGAACATTATTGCGTAGATGACTTTATGATAAAGCGGTTTTTACCAGCAGTGCGACGCGCGGACGTCCACTACACGATAAATCTTCCGTATGTACTGCTGCTTGGAAGTGCTGCCGAAGGCATCGAATAGAACTGCTAGAACAGCAACCTGTCGCCATACCAACATAGAATTCTAATGGCATATTCATATAAATATGGTGTAATTGTAGGCATGTCAATAACAAATGAAATTTAAAGGGACTCCACTGAGGTTTAAAGCCTAAAAACATAGCATTTGAATTTTTTTCATTTATAAGCTGGGGCACTTTAAACAGAGATATATGCAAAAATATTTAAAAATATACTTTAAAATAAATTGAAAATCGTATTTTTATGATTTTCTAAGCCGGATTTGAGTGAAAAGCGGTTAAAGCGTTTTTCAAAATCCTGTATCTTTTTGACAACAAAGTGAAAAAGTTTGATTTTATGAACACGGAATGCAATCTATAGAGTGCTGGACAATTGATTAAATATCATGAAGTAAAAGGTTACAATTTTAACATGGCTAAAATGTTTCCATTTAAGCTTTAAAAGCTTTTAACTAAATAACTAATTTCCTTAAAGTGTTATTTCATTGATTTGTTAGATTTAACAGATTATTGAAGAAAGTTTTTTTTTAACTTTCAGAAAACATCCGTTGCCTTCAGGATCTGACGATTATTAACATATGTTGAAAGGCGTACAAAACAATGTAAGGATACTTCTTTATAGAATAAATTAAGATATTATTCAGTGGATGTATGATATGAATTTTACTTTTTATATAAAATCATGTGTTCGTTATCATAATGATAAATGTAAATTGTTAAAAAATGATTTCTGTTAAATAAATTCATTGTGATACATTTTTTGTTGTGGCACAATTTTAAAATCAGCATAGCGAAGAACTGTTTAATATCGTATGTATTCACCCTAATTTGTGTTCATAAATGTGGTCTTCTTTTTATTTCACTGCATTGCACATAAATGATGACAATACAACATGAATTGTTATCAAACATCATTTGCTTTTGAAAATTGAAATAAAATCTGCACGGCAAAGTTTGAATGATTAATATAATTATTTGATATTGGAATTATGTTTTTCGTAGGTGGCCCGTCCCGAGAAATAGGTAAGGTACAACTACTACAAATATCTTACATTACATTTCTTACAGTCGGTAAACCAAAATTAAAAAAAATAATGTATTCATTTTTAAATTTTTTAATTTAATTGATTTATTATTATTTTTTAAGTTCCTGGTGTTTCAATACATAAATTGGTAGACCATACTTGAAAACTAAATAAATCTGTTATATATATAGGCATATTAAATAGTACACTAGAAGAAAAAAAGTTGCTTACAGGGACAATTCTAAGCAGATATTATCGAATCAAATTTGGCAAATGATCTTCCTACGGTGCTGACTTCCCGAAACCGTTGCTAGGTGTCTGCACCGTTGTCGAGACGAAACAGAAAGTAGACAAATTTCGACAAAACAAATTGACAGAACAAATGTTGAAATTGCACAGATGGTTTTATACATTTACTGTATGTAATAAACACGAGTATTGACTTCAATATATGTGCCTCTTGTACAGAGATTGACTAAAAAATTTACCGCTTCTCTTGGTTCAAATTTCATGTACAATTATTCACAAAAGTTTTTAGTAAACATTCCATATATATCATATGGAACATACATTGTGAACTTATCGATCTTATACTGAATTAATTTTTACGTTGCATATAACAATTCTTCTGTTACAATATAAAACGGATTTGTCTTAATACATAAAAAATAAATGCCAAGAATCTTCTTATTGTTTACCTTCCCCCTCATGGATGGAAGCATTGTATCACGGAAAATCTGCACCGTTTCATGTACCCGACAGTATGTTGTAAGTAAAACATATAAAAATAGAAAAGATTGGGTTTAGTTGTATATAGATATAAGTTTTATTTTTTATTATATGATTATATACTGATATAGAATAGAATGAACGCCCTTTCAAACATAACAATGACGTGCTAGTAGACACAACTGTACCTGTATTAAAGTTGTGGACATTAAAAAGACTGAGTTTATAATTTATACAAAGTTAGGTTAGGAAAGGGTTGGATTTATTTCTGGTTAATGATTTTTTATAGACAGAGCAGTAATGGCAGACAAGGAGCAGCCAGTAGGTAAGCTTTAAGTATCTTATTTTTTGAGATGTTTAATAAAGTTTCATCAAATTAACAAAAAAGTTGATTTATATATACCGTTTTATATCAGCTTACATTTAAAACATAGTAAGTTTTCATTTTAACCTAAATTTATTTGTATGGAGCCACATTGCGTCTAATTTGTACCTAAAAAGATCATGGATATGTAATTTCCTTTATTGTTCAAACATTTTTCAATGATTTTTTTCATTTAAACCGTGATTAAAAAAAAACTTTGTTCTTTTTTACAAATGTAATGTGTATGACATAAAATGTACAATCACCTTTTGGAAATGTTGCCTGATTTTTAACCTTTTCCTTTGATAAACAGTTAATGAATGAATGGTGAATATAGGTGTTAAGGTGTATATCAGAATAACATAAAAGTTTTATCAAATGATTTATCACATACCCGTGCCGTTTTTGCGACTCCATAATTATGGTATTGCACGGCCGTGAATATATTTTGACGTGATGTCATTTGCGTTTAATGAACATAGCGTTAAGACACCAAAATGTGAGCGTTACACTATAGGCGTATCAATGGAAAATGGTTATTTTTCACTTCAAACGGTCTTTATTTTTGGTATATGATCAATAAAATATTAAAATCGTATAAGTTCAATACTGAATTTTAGTGAACTCTCGTTGAATAAAAGATTATTATGCAAGCCAGAGGCTCGCATTATATAACTGTATTTAACTCCTTCAATAAATTCTGTATTGAACTTTCACTCATTCAATTTTGTATGAAACATGTATGCCGATAAAAAAACTTTCGAAATTGAGAATAACATGCTTCTTACAACCGCTGTAATTCTATTCAATTTCGTTCACATTTTAAAATTTAAAATAAGTTACGTATAAACTTACTTACGAATTGTTGATTATTGCTTATCTACGTTCAATGATTTAACTTATTCTGTAGTTCGGAGTTTATCAGCCAGCAACGAAAATTCTATAGTTAAGTTATAAATATCGTATTTTCAGATATTTTAGATACTTTTTCTAATAATTAATTTAATATGTTTTAGTGTTACTTTTTATAATACACATAATTGTAGCCTATATTGAAAACAAAAGTTTTAAATTTGACTAAACTTTTAGATATACTTATAGAATACTAAGAGGATATTTTTTTGTTTGAGTGAAATAGGTAATATTTTTCACGAAACATGATAAAATGCCACATATTTTCACGAGCCGGGACTGCCACATATTTTCACGAGCCGTCCCGGCTCGTGAAAATATGTTGCATTTTATCATACCATTTTTAACGAAAAACTAAAACAAATAACCTTTTTATTTTATTTCATTATCAAAGAAAAATGGTTACGAACCCCTTGCCTGCTACGCAACTGCAATTGTACAGCGCGCAGTAATATTATAAAAATCTAACACCGGCTGCCGGTACAGTATCTAGATCGAGGTTAACTGTTTACAGCGGATTCGAGGCTCTTTACCAACAGCCGATGTTTTATTCTTTTTCTTGCATATAACATGCCAATTATTTTCGGAACATAAATTATGTAAACTGATATTCTCATAACGCACTTTTTTCTAATAGTAGCGTATCATTCATAACGGAAAAAATGACGTCATCCTTAGAATTGATTGATTGATTTTTCACACCGGGCGGTCAAGGATAACCTGCGAAAGTGCAAGCATGTATTTCCAGTAGGGGCTTACCTCAGCAGACTCTAGAGAAAGCTATGAGATACAAGGGAATCCGGGAAATAGTCCTTAGCTCTTATTGAATAGATCCCTTGGTTCATTTACATGCCCAGTATAAAGCACTGATACATGCAAGGATTACCTGGGTTTCCTACCAGTAAACCTCTAGGTAGGTGGAAAACACTGAAAGTGTTTCTGAAAAAGGGTGTTACCCAGGATCGAACCCGGAACCTCAGGACTGACAGTTAGTGCTCTATCCGATTGAGCTATTGCGCCACAAGAACGCGATTCATTAATAAAGGCGCGCGTCAAGGACGTCATTTTAAGCACGCGACTTGTCTTATCGGGGTGTAAGACAGAGTTTTCTAGTACCAGAGTAAACGGTAGATAATCCTGTCTAAGATGCAAGAAAATTATTGTCTTTTTTGCACGCGATATTTAGCGCTACATTGTGACGTCACGTCAACTCTTTAAACGTCTATACAGCGTTAATGACTGAATTAAAAATAAAGGTGTTCTGATTTATTTTCTTACTTAGACCATTTGCTATCATTCTATATAGATTTTAATACAAATTCAACAAAAAAGTTTGTTTTGAAATTATCAGATTTTTCAAATAAAATGGCAAAAGAAGTCCCTAAATGAATATGAGTTTCGACCCCGCCCACTTTCATATTTATATTTCATATCTATTTTAAAGAAAAATATGAAATATATTTGACTGATAAAGCACCATATTTCATGGGTAAAATTAAATAATTCAAATTTAAGCCTAGATGACTGATTGGTTTTATTATTATTATTATTATTTTGTACATTTCCAAAATATCAACATTGTACACTTGAACGTATTGCCTGGTTACACAACTTCTTTTTCCTTTGATAAACACTTATAAATCTATATGAGATAAAATAATTTATAAAGAATTTATGACAGTAAAATGATTTAGAGGTTAATACTTGGTTTCTGCTAGACATTATGCGATAATGCATAATGGCCTGAGGGCTGCAGGCCCGAAGGACATTATGGACTCGAGGGCCATTATAGCATAATGCCGGCAGCAACCAAGTATTAACGTCTTTAATACCTATGTCCGATATACGGCAATTAGACATCGCCGCTAATCTTGGTTGTCGCCCTTTCTAAGAAACGGACAGTAAGTTGTCAATGTAAACAAAAATATGTCATTCAGTTTAACCCTCTTATTACATTTGAAAACTTGAGAAAACAAAATAAATATGAGACAATGTTGTTTTATTGTTGTTTATATCGATAAAAACTCTATTTATTTTTTGTGAGAATAACATATAGTGCCAGTTTGTATTAACTTTTGTGCCTCCGAGACTGATGTCTAGCTCCATTTGTCATCGATCCGATCTTATTTCTACAGTCAAACTGAAATCATTTTTGGAAATTCTGAGGGTTATGTTTTGTCTTTGGTAGAGTTATTGTATTCCTTTCTGGGGTTTATAAATCTTCAATGTTAAGCTTTGTTGATTGAGACTGATTACGTCATTTAAACTGAAAGTTTTTTGTGCCCGTGACTACAGTTCATTACACGTCAGCAGCCATCTTCAAAGTCACTGAGAGTTGATTACGTCATTTTGCATGTGCGCTCATTCACTCGCCCATTATGGAAAAATAATGCCAAGTAACAAGGCGGCCGAAATTGCATTATGACCTAGATCTTGCCATAATGGCCATGAAATACCCTAGATTTTGAAGAAATGACCATAAGGTTATAGGTATTAAATTTTTTTATAATCTAATGGTCATTTCTTCAAAATCATTTTTACATTGAATGTCTATGTAATTCAATAATTTATGAATGTTGTATGCAAACAGAATAAGATGTTCCGGAACAAAATATTCTGATGAAATTTAAGAAGCTTTGGCGATGAGTAATCGCATGTCTCACGTATGCTTCCAATAACAATAATTTAACAATCCACATTGTACACTTTAATGAATGGAATAGTATATAATATATATTTTGATAGATCGGGTAATACTGAGAGATATATTAGAGAACAGCGAGTTGTCCAGAGGTAAGCTATAAATACCTTAGTTCATAAAATGTAGATATTTATCTTTTATATTTTTATCGGGATTTTCGATATTTTTTATAATTACTACTCATTAAAAAAGGATATCACATTTGATAATTTCACAGTGGACATAATCAAATATAATATAACACTTTCAAATGAAGATACTATTTTTAAATACATCTCAGGGTTATCTCACCTTTATTTTTACTAACTGCTTTTTTTTCTTAAAATTTCAACACAAGGAAATTGTTTAACAATCCTTGGATATTTTGCACACGACATTACGAATTTTTGTTTTACGTTTGATAGCAAAAAATGATTGGAATAGTGTTGGTGCAAATGTATGTGAGCCGCGTCACGACAAAACCAACATAATGAGTTAATCTGATCAGGATCCATGCTGTTCGCTATCAGTTTCTCTACTTGTTATACGGTTTGAAAGCGAACAGCATGGATCCTGATCTGACTGCGTGGATGCGCAGGCTGGTCTGGATCCATGCTGGTTGCAAACCCATTATGTTGGTTTTGTCGTGACGTTGCTCATATAAGTATAAGACGCCTCTTTATTGTTAAATATATTTATAATATATACAGATACGAAATAGAATAAACAATAATGGGCTGGTATCTCAACGGTTTGAATATTTTATCAAAGTGATGTATGAAACTAAAATAAGTGTACTGGATTTATTGTTTGTTAAGTTCATAATAACCTTTTATTTTTATAGGTCCGGCAATGGTTTTGTCAGCAAACAGAGAACATTTGAAAGGTAGGCTATAAATATCTTATTTTCTGATATGTAAGGTAACTATTTTAATAGCTGATTTATTTAAGAAGTTGTCTTGGATTAACAGCAAATGAATAAAATAGTGTTGTTTCAGATTCATATAAAATGATATATTTGTTACTATGTAATATCTAAACTGATCTAAAATAAAATAAACTTTTCAATCTGAACAATAAGGTTCCAGTATCCACACAAGTTTTGGTGGTATTAAAATTGTGATCACATTTAGAATTTAAAAAATGAGAAAACATGTTATGAGTTTATTGCTTATTCAAAGTTCATTATGTCTTTGTTTATAGTTTTCACCGCTAGCACAGACCAGTTTATAGGTTAGCTTTATAGTCTGATTTTATTGACCTGTCAATTATGAATACATTATAGGACTCATTTAAATATTCGATCTCACTTCGGTTTGGTCCGTGTAGTTTACGAGAATTAATGTGAAGTATATTAGTCATGGATTGAAAGTCACGCCAGCTTAATGTGAAGGTTTTCGTTAATTCACAATAGGACAGTCGGTAAAGAGAATGCCTGATAATTGAGTGGTCGGTGGTTCGATCCTTACTATTGCCATTGTTTTAGTACTCTTTCTTTATTTTTGCAGTACAGATTTGAAGTGTGTTTTACGGCATTGAAAAGACATTTATTGAGTTTAATCCGTTTAATTTTAAACATGAATTCTTAAAAAACATGTTATTTAAAAAGAGTATATACACAACAAAATTAAGTAAAACGTAATAAAAAAACGAACAACATAAAATAATCATAATTATATAGATTCAATAATGTTGAAAGTATTAATAAGAAAAAACATGGACCAACGAGGCCTCGAACTTAAAACACGTGTGGCACTTAGATTATAAACTCGTGCGTTACCATATTGCGCTATAACGCTGAGTACACTTAGTTTAGAGATACAAATTAAATTAAATTTCATCGTACAGCGTACATCTCACAGAACGTACCGAACATCTACCGAAGATTAATATACTGTGCGCATCGACCGGGTAATCAGTATGTAATTGACAGGTTAATAAAACCAAACAATAAATATCTTATGTTCGACATATTATTATTCCTGTAGTTAATTCAATACTATAAAAGTTAATCCCTCATCAAACAGTATGTAGTTTTTTTTGTTTTTTTTTTCAAATAAAGAAATAACCGTTAATTTCATTGCTTCCACGTGATTACCCAAATTTCACATTTTTATGCTTTACAGCAGGTGTAAATTGTCAAATGGCAGCTGTAAAATTTTTTATATTCTCTGGTCCTTCGGGTACGCTACTATTGAATATTCAATACCGCCTTAGCTGGGGCTAGGGACGTGAGAGTTGTTGCACTTCGAGATTATCTCTCACGAACAGACTGAATCATTCTTAGTCTGTAGTTTTCATTCAGTTTTGTTGTTTTTATTGCTACTGAGGCTCTTCCCTTTACCAGATTTCATTTTTACAATAGATTTTTTGAATCCTGAGAAAACATCGCTAATTTGACAACATCTTAAAAGGGTTAGAAATGAAAGAGACTAACAAAGGAAATGTATACATTTAAAGAAAACCGTATCTATAGATATTTTAGATACCTTTTCGATAATTAATTCAATATGTTTCAGTGTTACTTTTTGTAATACACATACTTGTAGCCTATATTGAAAACAAAAGTTTTAAATTTGACTTATATATACTTATAGAATACTAATTAGGATATTTTTTCGTTTGAGTGAAATAGGGAATATTTTTTCACGAAACATGGTGAAATGCCACATATTTTCACTCGCCATCCCGGCTCGTGAAAACATGTGGCATTTTATCATACCATATTTAACCAAAAAAAAAAACAACGAAAACAAATCACCTTTTTTATTTAATTTCATAATTAAAGAAAAATGGTTACGAACCCCCTTGCTTTCTACGCAGCTGCAATTGTACAGCGCGCAGTAATATTATAAAAATTTTAGACTGGCTGCCGGTACAGACTGGAATATCGACCTCGAGGGTAACTGCTAATTGCGGTAACGAGGCTCTGTTGAGTTTCCGCTAAACAGTTACCCGAGAGCTAGATATTCCCGTCTGTACCAACAGCCGTTGTATCATTTTGTTCTTATATATCACATGCCAATTATTTTCGGAACAGAAATTATGAAAACTGATATTCTCATCACTTTTTTTTCTAATAGTAGCGTATGAACATAGATCTACAAAAGTGCAAGCACTCATTTCCAGTAGGGTCCTTACCTCAACAGACTCTAGAGAAAGCTATGAGATACAAAGGTTTCCGGGAACCAGTCCCTTGCTCTTATTAAATAGATCCCTTGGTTCCTTTACATGCCCAGTGTAAAGCACTTATACATGCGAGGATTACCTAGGTTTCGTACCAGTAAACCTCTAGGTAGGTGGGAAACACTGAAAGTGTTTCTGAAAAATCCCAAGGGTGTTACCCAGGATCGAACCCGGAACCTCAGGAGGGAGTGACAGTCAGTGGTCTATTTCGCCACAAGAACGCAATTCATTAATAAAAGGCGCGCGTCAAGGACGTCATCTTAAGCACGCGACTTGTCTTACATGGGGGTGTAAGACAAAGATTTCTAGTACCAGTGTAAACGGTAGATAATCCTGTTTGAGATGCAAGAAAATTATTGTCTTGTTTTGCACGCGATATTTAGCGCTACATTGTGACGTCACATAAACAACTCTTTAAACGTCTATACAGCAATAATAGCTGAATTAAAAATATTGGTGTTCGGATTTATTTTCTTACTTAGACCATTTTCTATCATTCTATATAGATTTCAAAACAAAATTCGACAAAAAATTGTTTTGTATTTATCAGATTTTTCAAATACACTGGCGAAAAAAGTCCCTTAAAATGAAAATGAGTTTTGACTCCGCCTACTTTCATATTTATATTTCATATTCATTTTTAAAAAATATAAAATATATTTGACTGATTAAGCACCATATTCCATGGGTAAAATTAAATAAATTCAAATATTTAAGCCTAGATGACTGACTGGTTTTATAATTTTTCTGTACATTTTCAAAAAATCAACATTGTACACTTGAGCGTATTGCCTGGTTACACAACTTCTTTTTCCTTTGATAAACAGTTTTAAATCTATATGAGATAATAAATTCATAAAGAATTAATGACAGTAAAATTATGTTTGTATGTTCTATGCAAACAGAATAAGGATGTTCCGGAACAAACTATTCTGATGAAATTTAAGAACCTTTGGCGATGAGGACTGAAATACTGTTGAAAAAGGCGTAAAATGAAACAAACAAACAAACACACATGTTTCACGTATGCTTCCAATAACAGTAATTTAACAATCCACATTGTACACTTAAATGAATGGAAAGTCATGTATAAACTAGAATATAATATATATTTTTTAAGGTCGGGTAATACTAAGACATATATAAGAGAAGAGCGAGTTGTCAAGAGGTAAGCTTTAAATACCTTAGTTTATAAAATGTAGAAATTCCTATTTTATATGTTTCTGGTGGATTACTACTCATTAAAAAGGGATATTATACTTGATAATTTCACAGTGGACATAATCAAATATAATATTACACTTTCAAATGAAGATGTTATTTTTAAACACATCTCAGGGTTATCTCACTTTATTTTTACTTACTGCTTTTTTCTCTAACAATTTCAACACAAGGAAATTGTTCAGTCGATCCTTCGATATTTTGCACACGACATTTAGAATTTTTGATTTACCATTGAGAGCAAAAAGTGATTGGAATAATGTTGGTGCAAATGTAATTAAGTATTAGACGCCTCTTTATTTATTTATAATATATACAGATTCGAAATAGAATAAACAATTATGGGCTGGTATCTGAACGGTTTGAAAATTTTATCAAAGTGATGTATAAAACTAGAATAAGTGTACTGGATGTATTGTTTGTTAAGTTCATAATAACATTTATTTTTATAGTTCCGGCAATGGTAATGTTAGCAAACAGAAAACATTTGAAAGGTAGGCTACAAATATCTCAATATCTGATATGTAAGGTAACTATTCTAATGGCTGATTTATTTTTTTTTAAAAACTGTCTTAGATTAACAGCAAATGAATGAAATAGTGTTGTTTTAGATTCATATATATATATGAATAGATATACGTATTTGTGATTATGTAATATCTAAACTGATCTAAAATAAAATAAACTTTTCAATCTTAATAATAACGTCCCAGTATCCAAAATTTTTGTGGTCACATCTAGAATTAAAAAAAATAAATGCGAAAGCATGTTATGAGTTTATTGCTTATTTAAGTTCATTATGTCTTTGTATATAGTTTTCACCGCGAGCAGAGATCAGTCGATAGGTAAGCTAGAAATATTTTATGTTCGACATGTTATTATTCCTGTAGTACATGTAGTACATTAGTAAATTCAATACTATAAAAGTTAATATCTCATCAAACAGTATGTAGTTTTAATGCCCCCACAATGTGGGAGCATATAGCGTTGCACTTGTCCGTCCGTCCGTCCGTCCCGAAATCTTGTGAACGCAACTTCTCTTAAACCGGATGGCAGATTTTGCTTAAACTTACAGGGATGAACAACCTTAATGTGTAGATGGTTGTAAAGGAGGGAATTTTTGCTGCGACCAAATTTAACAGAATTATGGCCCTTTGTTGATTTTTTCACTAGATACTATGTAGAAATTTTGTGAACGCAACTCCTCTTAAACCGGATGGCAGATTTTGCTTAAACTTACAGAGATGAACAACCTTCAGGTGTAGATGGTAGTAAAGGAAGGAATTTTCGCTGTACTCAAATTTTACAGAATTATGGCCTATTGTTGATTTTTTCACTATATACTATGTAGAAATTTTGTGAATGCAACTCCTCTTAAACCGGATGACAGATTTTGCTTAAACTTACAGGAATGAACAACCTTAATGTGTAGATAGTTGTAAAGAAAGGAATTTTTGCTGCAACCAAATTTGACAGAATTATGGCCCTTTTTTTATTTTTTCATTATATACTATGTAGAAATTTTGTGAACGCAACTCCTCTTAAACCGGATGGCAGATTTTGCTTAAACTTCCAGGGATTAACAACCTTAATGTGTAGATGGTAGTAAAGGAAGGAATTTTTGCTGCGACCAAATTTAACAGAATTATGGCCCTTTGTTGATTTTTAGTTTTCAACTTGTGGCACATGAAGTCCAAAAAATATTTCACCTAGAGTCATAAGATTGACAGAACAGTGGCGTGTGGGGGCATCCGTGTCCTATGGACACATTTCTAGTTTTATTTTATTTTTCAAATAAAGAAATAACCGTTGATTTCATTGCTTTAAGATATATTTTCTTAGTAAGACCATTTTTTATCATTCTTGATACAAATTTATTACAAAATTCACCAAAACATTGTTTTGTATTTTTCCAGATTTGTCAAATAAAATGGCGAAAGAAGTCCCTTAAAATGAACATGAGTTTTGACTCCGCCCACTTTCACATCTATATTTCATATTCATTTTTAAGAAAATATGAAAATTATTTGACTGATTAAGCACTATATTTCATGAGTAAAAATAAATAAATTGAAATATTTAAGCCTAGATGACTGACTGGTTTTATTATTTTTTTTTTGTACAGTTTCAAAATATCAACATTGTACACTTGACGTATTGCCTGGTTACACAACTTCTTTTTCCTTTGATAAACAATTATAAATCTATATGAGATAAAATAATTTATCAAAAATTTATGACAGTAAAATTATGTTTTTTATAACCTTATGCTCATTTCTTCTAAATCATTTTTACATAGAAGGTCTATGTAATTCAATTATTTATGAATGTTGTACGCAAACAGAATAAGGATGTTCCGGAACAAAATATTCTGATGAAATTTAAGAAGCTTTGGCGATGAGTACACGCCTGTCTCACGTATGCTTATAATAACAATAATTCAACAATCCACATTGTGCAGTTAAATGAATGTAATAGTCAGGTATAAACTAGAATATAATATTTATTTTGATAGATCGGGTAAAACTGAGAGATATATCAGAGAACAGCGAGTTGTCAAGAGGTAAGCTATAAATACCTTAGTTTATAAAATGTAGATATTTCTACTGTGAATTACTCGTTAAAAAAGGACATTATATTTGATAATTTCACAGTGGAGATAATCAAATATAATATTACACTTTCAAATGAAGATACTATTTTTAAAAACATCTCAGGGTTATCTCACTTTTATTTGTACTTACTGCTTTTTTTCTTACAATTTCAACACAAGGAAATTGTTCAGCCAATCCTTCGATATTTTGCACACGACCTTTCAATTTTTTTGTTTTACGATTGATAGCAACTAATGATTGGAATAGTGTTGGTGCAAATGTATATAAGTATAAAACGCCTCTTTATTGTTAAATATATTTATAATATATACAGATACATATAGAATAAACAATTATGGGCTGGTATCTCAACGGTTTGAAAATTATACAAAGTGATGTATAAAACTAGAATAAGTGTACTGGATTTATTGTTTGTTATGTACATAATTACCTTTTATTTTTATAGTTCTGCCAATAGTTATGTCAGCAATCAGAGAACATTTGAAAGGTAGGCTACATATCTTATTTTCTGATATATAAGGTAACTATTCTAATAGCAGATTGATTTAAGAAGCTGTCTTTGATTTTACAGCAAATGAATAAAATAGTGTTGTTTTAGATTCATATAAAATGATATACGTATTTGTGATTAACTAATATCTAAACTGATCTAAAATGAAATAAACTTTTCTATCTTAACAATTACGTCCCAGTATCCACAATTTTGGTGGTCAAATATAGAATTTTTTTTTTAAAAAATGAGAAAACATATTATGAGTTTATTGCTTATTTAAGTTCATTATGTCTTTGTTTATAGTTTTCACCGCGAGCAGAGATCAGTCTATAGGTTAGCTTTAAATATCTTATGTTCGACATGTTATTATTCCTGTAGTTAATTCAATAGTATAAAAGTTAATCTCTCATCAAACAGTATGTAGTTTTTTTTGTTTTTTTTTCAAATAAAGAAATAACCGTTGATTTCATTGCTTCCACGTGATTACCCAAATTTCACATTTTTATGCTTTACAGCAGGTGTAAATTGTCAAATGGCAGCTGTAAAATTTTTTATATTTCTCTGGTCCTTCGGGTACGTTAATATTGAATGTTCAATACCGTCTAAGCTTGGTCTCGGGACGAGAGAGAGTTGTTGCACTTCGAGATTATCTCTCACGAACAGACTGAATCATTCTTAGTCTGTAGTTTTCATTCAGTTTTGTTGTTTTTATTGCTACTGAGGCTCTTCCCTTTACCAGATTTCATTTTTACAATAGATTTTTTGAATCCTGAGAAAACATCGCTAATTTGACAACATCTTAAAAGGGTTAGGATTAAAGGAGACTAACAAAGAAAATGATATAAATTTAAATAAAACTGTATTTTCAGATATTTTAGATACCTTTTCTGATGATTAATTCAATGTGTTTTAGTGTTACTTATTATAATACAACATAATTTTAGCCTATATTGAAACCAAAACTTTTAAATTTGACTAAACCTTTAGATATACTTATATATACTTATAGAATACTGAGAGGATATTTTTTCGTTCGAGTGAAATAGAGAATATTTTTTCACGAAACATGATAAAAGGCCACTTATTTTCTCTCGCCGACCCGGCTCGTGAAAATATGTGGCATTTTATCGCACAATATTTCACGAAAAACGATAAAAAATAACATTTTTATTTAATTTCATTATCAAAGAAAAATGGTTACGAACCCCCTTACTTGCTACGCAACTGCAATTGTACAGCGCGCAGTAATAGTATAAGAATCTTACACCGGCTGCCGGTAGAGACCGGACTATCTAGCTCGAGGGTAACTGTTTACAGCGGTAACGAGGCTCTGCCGAGTTTCCGCTAGAGCTAGATTTTCCCGTCTGTACCAACACCCGGTGTTTGATTCTTTTTCTTGCATATTACATGCCAATTATTTTCGGAACAGGAATTATGAAAACTGATATTCTCGTACACACTTTTTTCTAGAAGTAGCGTATGAACGTACAACTTTATTCATAACGAACAAATGACGTCATCCTAAGAACGCGATTCATTCATAAAAGACGCGCGTCAAGGACGTCATTTAAAGCACGCGACTTGTCTTACATGGGGTTGTAAGACAGAAATTTCTAGCACCAGTGTAAACGGTAGGCTATCCTGTCTGAGATGCAAGAAAATTATTGTCTTGTTTTGAACGCGATATTTAGCGCTACATTGTGACGTCACGTAAACAACTCTTTAAACGTCTTAACAGAGTTATGACTGAACCCCTTGCTTGCTACGCAACTACAATTGTACAGCTTGCAGTGATATTATAAGAATCTTACACCGGCTGCCGGTAGAGACCGGACTATCTAGCTCGAGGGCAACTGTTTACAGCGGTAACGAGGCTCTGCCGAGTTTCCGCTAAACAGTTACCCTAAAGCTAGATATTCCCGTCTGTACCAACACCCGGTGTTTGATTCTTTTTCTTGCATATTACATGCCAATTATTTTCGGAACAGGAATTATGAAAACTGATATTCTCATACACACTTTTTTCTAATAGTAGCGTATGAACGTACAACTTCATTCATAACGAACAAATGACGTCATCCTAAGAACGCTATTCATTCATAAAAGACGCGCGTCAAGGACGTCATTTAAAGCACGCGACTTGTCTTACATGGGGTTGTAAGACAGAAATTTCTAGCACCAGTGTAAACGGTAGGTTATCCTGTCTGAGATGCAAGAAAATTATTGTCTTGTTTTGTACGCGATATTTAGCGCTACATTAAGACGTCACGTAAACAACTCTGTAAACGTCTTAACAGAGTTATGACTGAATTAAAACTATCGGTGTTCGGATTTATTTTCTTAGTTTTCTATCATTCTACGTACAAATATAATACAAAATTCACCAAAAAAATGGGGTTTTTTTTTTCAGATTTGTCAAATAAAATGGCGAAAGAAGTCCCTTAAAATAAACATGAGTTTTGACTCCGCCCACTTGCATATTTATATTTCATATTCATTATTAAGAAATTATGAAAAATATCTGACTGATAAAGCACTATTTGTCATGACTAAAAATATATTAATTGAAATATTTAAGCCTAGATGACTGACTGGTTTTATTTATTTTTTGTATTACAGTTTCAAAATATCAACATTGTACACGTGAACATATTGCCTTGTTACACAACTTCTTTTTCCTTTGATAAACAATTATAAATCTATATGAGATAACATAATTTATTAAGAATTAACGACAGTAAAATTATGTTTTTTATAACCTAATGGTCATTTCTTCAAAATCATTTTTACATAGAATCTATATGTAATTCAATAATTTATGAAGGTTGTACGCAAACAGAATAAGATGTTCCGGAACAAAAATATTCTGATGAAATTTAAGAAGCTTTGGCGATGAGTACACGCCTGTCTCACGTATGCTTCTAATAACAGTAATTTAACAATCCACATTGTACACTTAAATGAATGTAATAGTCAGGTATAAACTAGAATATAATATATATTTTTTAAGGTCGGGCAATACTAAGAGATATATCAGAGAACAGCGAGTTGTCAAGAGGTAAGCTATAAATACCTTAGTTTATAAAATGTAGAAATTCCTATTTTATATGTTTCTGGTGGATTATTACTCATTAAAAAAGGATATTATATTTGATTTCCCAGTGGACATAATCAAATATAATATTACACTATTATTTAAACATCTCAGGGTTATCTCACTTTATTTCTACTTACTGCTTGTTTTTTTCTTACAATTTCAACACAAGGAAATTGTTCAGCCAATCCTTCGATATTTTGCACACGACCTTTCGAATTTTCATTTTACGTTTGATAACAACAAATGATTGGAATAATGTTGGTGCAAATGTAATTAAGTATAAGACGCCTCTTTATTGTTAAATAAATTTATAATATTATATACAGATTCGAAATAGAATAAACAATTATGGGCTGGTATCTCAACGGTTTAAATATTTTATCAAAGTGATGTATAAAACTAGAATAAGTGTACTGGATTTATTGTTTGTTAAGTTCATAACCTTTTATTCTTATAGTTCCGGCAATGGTTATGTCAGCAATCAGGGAACATTTGAAAGGTAGGGTACAAATATCTTTATTTTTTGATATGTGATGTTACTATTCTAATATTTAAGTTATTTAAGATGTCTTTGATTAACAGCAAATGAATGAAATAGTGTTGTTTCAGATTCATATAAAATGATATACGTATTTGTGATTATGTAATATCCAAACTGATCTAAAATAAAATAAACTTTTCAATCTTAATAATAACGTCCAAGTATCTATAATTTTTGGTGGTATTAAAATTGTGGTCACATCTAGAATTTTAAAAAAAGAATTAGAAAACATGTTATGAGTTTAATGCTTATTTAGGTGCATTATGTCTTTGTTTATAGTTTTCACCGCGAGCACAGACCAGTCTATAGGTTAGCTTTAAATATCTTATGTTCGACATGTTGTTATTCCTATAGAAAATTTAATACTATAAAAGTAAATCCCTCATCAAACAGTATGTATTTTTTTTAAAAAATTCAAATAAAGAAATAACCGTTAATTTCATTGCTTCCACGTGATTACCCAAATTTCACATTTTTATGCTTTACAGCAGGTGTAAATTGTCAAATGGCAGCTGTAAAATTTTTTATATTTCTCTGGTCCTTCGGGTACGTTAATATTGAATGTTCAATACCGCCTTAGCTGGGGCTAGGGACGTGAGAGAGTTGTTGCACTTCGAGATTATCTCTCACGAACAGACTGAATCATTCTTAGTCTGTAGTTTTCATTCAGTTTTGTTGTTTTTATTGCTACTGAGGCTATTCCCTTTACCAGATTTCATTTTTACAATAGATTTTTTGAATCCTGAGAAAACATCGCTAATTTGACAACATCTTAAAAGGGTTAGAAATGAAGGAAACTAACAAAGGAAATGATGTACATTTAAATAAAACTGTATTTTCAGATATTTTAGATACCTTTTTCGATAATTAATTCAATGTGTTTTAGTGTTACTTTTTAAAATACACATAATTGTAGCCTATATTGAAAACAAAAGTTTTAAATTTGACTAAACATTTATATATACTTATATTACTTAGAGAATACTAAGAGGATATGTTTTTGTTCCAGCGAAATGGGGAAAGTTTTTCACGAAACATGATAAAAGGCCACTTATTTTCACGATCCGGGACGGCATTTTATCATACCATATTTCACGAAGAACGATAATAAAAATAGCATTTATTTGATTTTATTATCAAAGAAAAATAGTTACGAACCCCCTTGCTTGCTACGCAACTGCAATTGTAAAGCGCACAGTAATATTATAAGAAACTTACACCGGCTGTCGGTAGAGACCGGACTATCTAGCTCGAGGGTAACTGTTTACAGCGGTAACGAGGCTATGCCGAGTTCCCGCTAAACAGTTACCCGAGAGCTAGATATTCCCGTCTGTACCAACACCCGGTGTTGGATTCTTTTTCTTACGTATTACATGCCAATTATTTTCGGAACTGAAATTATGCAAATTGATATTCTCATTACGCACTTTTTTCTAATAGTAGCGTATGAACATACAACTTCATTCATAACGGACAAATGACGTTATCTAAAGAACGCCATTCATTCATAAAAGGCGCGCGTCAAGAACGTCATTTAAAGCACGCGACTTGTCTTACATGGGGTTGAAAGACAGAAATTGCTAGCGCCAGTGTAAACGGTAGTTAATCCTGTCTGAGATGCAAGAAAATTATTGTAATGTTTTGTACGCGATATTTAGGGCTACATTTTGACATCATGTAAACAACTCTTTAAACGTCTTTACAGAGTTATGACTGAATAAAAACTATTGGTGTTCGGATTTATTTTCTTAGATAGACCATTGTTTATCATTCTAGATACAAATTCAATACAAAATTCACCAAAAAATTGTTTTGTATTTATTAAATTTCTCAAATAAAATGGAGAAAGAAGTCCCTTAAAATGAATATGAGTTTTGACTCCGCCCACTTTCATATTTATTTTTAGAAAAAATATGAAAAATATTTGACTGATAAAGAACTATATGTCTTGGGTAAAATTAAATAAATTCAAATATTTAAGCCTAGATGACTGACTGGTTTTATAAAAAAAAATTCTTCAAAATCATTTTTACATAGAATGTATATAAAGTTCAATAATTTATGAATGTTGTACGCAAACAGAATAAGATGTTCCGGAACAAAATATTCTGATGAAATTTAAGAAGCTTTGGCGATGAGTAATCGCATGTCTCACGTATGCTTCCAATAACAATAATTTAACAATCCACATTGTACACTTTAATGAATGGAATAGTCAGGTATAAACTAGAATATGATTATTATATATCTTGATAGGTCGAGTAATACTGAGAGATATATCAGAGAACAACGAGTTGTCCAGAGGTAAGCTTTAATTGTATCATAGTTTTGGGACCTTTCTGTTGAAAATGTGACAGAGTTAAATCGTATACATATACATGCACAGTGCGTTAACTGGAGTGCAGGTATTAGATACCCGTACTCCAGAGCATGCCCATTGATTGGTTAATTTTGTCCGGGGTTTACATATTGTGACGAAAGAAAAAGGGAAAGCGATGGAAATATCATATTCAGATGCTCGTTCATTGCTTACTTTTTGTGTGGTTTCATATTGTGGTATCAGGGAACGAACGAGTTTTTATGTTTGACTATGATACAAAAGAGAAAGAACATCAAAACACTCGGCAATCTGATTTATATTCGGGGGCTACGCCCCCTCGTACAAATCAGATAGCCTCGTGTTTCGATGCTCCTGCTATTACATATCTTAGTTTATAAAATGTAGATATTTCTATTTTATATTTTTTCGGGTTGATTACTTATTAAAAAAAGGACATTATATTTGATAATTTCTCAGTGGACATAATCAAATATAATATTACACTTTCAAATGAAGATACTATTTTTAGAAACATCTCAGGGTTATCTCACTTTTATTTTAACTTACTGCTTGTTTTTTTCCTTACAATTTCAACACAAGGAAATTGTTCAGTCAATCCTTTGGTATTTGCACACGAAATTTCGAATTTTTGTCTTACCTTTGATAGCAACAAATGATTCGAATAGTGTTGGTGCAAATGTATATGAGCCGCGTCACGACAAAACCAACATAATGGGTTTGCGACAAGCATGGATCCAGACCAGCCTGCGCTTCTGCGCAGCCTGGTCAGGATCCATGCTCTTTGCTATCAGTTTCTCTACTTGTTATACGGTTTGTAAGCGAACAGCATGGATCCTGATCTGACTGCGCGGATGCGCAGGCTGGTCTGGATCCATGCTGATCGCAAACCCATTATGTTGCTCATATAAGTATAAAACGCCTCTTTGTTGTTAAATATATTTATAATATATACAGATACGAAATAGAATAAACAATAATGGGCTGGTATCTCAACGGTTTGAATATTTTATCAGAGTGATGTATAAAACTAGAATGTTCATAATAACCTTTTATTTTTATAGGTCCGGCAATGGTTATGTCAGCAAACAGAGAACATTTGAAAGGTAGGCTATAAATATCTTATTTTCTGATATGTAAGGTAACTATTCTAATAGATGATTTATTTAAGAAGCTGTCTTTGATTAACAGCAAATGAATGAAAAAGTGTTGTTTCAGATTCATATAAAATGATATATTTGTTACTATGTAATATCCAAACTGATCTAAAATAAAATAAACTTTTCAATCTGAACAATAACGTCCCAGTATCCACACAAGTTTTGGTGGTATAAAAATTGTGATCACATTTTGAATTTTAAAAATGAGAAAACATGTTGTGAGTTTATTGCTTACTTAAAGTTCATTATGTCTTTGTTTATAGTTTTCACCGCGAGCAGAGATCAGTCGATAGGTAAGCTATAAATATTTTATACTCGACATGTTGTTATTCCTATGGTAAAGTCAATACTATAAAAGTTAATCTCTCATCAAACAGTATGTAGTTTTTAAAAAAAAATTCAAATAAAGAAATAACCGTTAATTTCATTGCTTCCACGTGATTACCCAAATTTCACATTTTTATGCTTTACAGCAGGTGTAAATTGTCAAATGGCAGCTGTAAAATTTTTTATATTTCTCTGGTCCTTCGGGTACGTTAATATTGAATATTCAATACCGCCTTAGCTGGGGCTAGGGACGTGAGAGTTGTTGCACTTCGAGATTATCTCTCACGAACAGACTGAATCATTCTTAGTCTGTAGTTTTCATTCAGTTTTGTTGTTTTTATTGCTACTGAGGCTATTCCCTTTACCAGATTTCATTTTTACAATAGATTTTTTGAATCCTGAGAAAACATCGCTAATTTTACAACATCTTAAAAGTGTTAGAAATGAAGGAAACTAACAAAGGAAATGATATACATTTAAATAAAACTGTAACAAATCAATAAAATGTGTTGACGGATATCATGATTGGCTTTAGTTTTAATCTCATCCGAGCATGGTATTATGACAGGCTTTTTGCCGTTGTTTTATGTCTGTTAACGGTGTACCCGTTACCAATTTTCGTAAATATACATGGAAGTTTTCAGTGATGATCCTCTGCAAATGTGTTTTACATTGTGAAGGAGTGCTGAACAAGAAGGATCCCGCAATCTGAAAACAAACAAGATTGAATTTTTTTTGAAATCTTAAACATTTTATCGAAAATAAATTTTTAATTTTACATGAAATGCATGTTAGATTGTCCTCTACAAAAACGGCTACGGTAATCCCAATGATGTACATGATCGAAGTCTAAGGGTACATAAAAATAAGCTAATCTAGCTAGAGTTTAAAGCGGTTAATGGTGCACCAAACCTCAATCTTAGCCCCACCATGTTTCTTTAAAACGAGACATTGTAAATAAAATGAATCCCCGCCAAGTGAACTTTTATCAGTTGCCATGGTTACAATGGATGAAATAAGTAATACACAGAGATATATAAAAGTAAACCCAATGACCGTAACAAACGTACTCAAAGTCTTAAAAGAAGATCGAGCAACAATAAAATCACATTCAAGGGCCCGACAAAGCAAGCTAGAAAACTAACATTCAGGCAATTTAGTCCCAAAGGGTTTGTAGAACTGTCCATTATAGATTATCCCACTTGGTCCGTCAGATGTCATTTAACGAGGAGGGCGTAGCGTCCACCTGTAAACGGTTTGAACACTAAGCATGTGGTGTGTCTTAAAATAGTAGTGTCATAACCTCTTTAAATAAAACGATGAATGAATTTAGTAAAAACAGTAGAAAAATTACCATGACCAAAGATCTTACGACGTCTGTAAATGAAATCCTCATAAAAATCAGGTTGGCTTATCCCTTGACGCAGAATTGTTGTTAAATCACCATTAAATTTTGAAATTAAATCAAAATTACGATTGTAAAATATTTCCGAAATCTATGTTAGCGGTAGCTCTGCTTTAGAAGCTTGACATTATTCCGCTCGTTGAAATTCTTTACGTTGCTACAAACTCTAGCGAATCTAATTAACTGAGAAACACAGACCCGTAAGATGTTGCATGGGTTCATCTCCATCAAAATGTGGATAACTAGCTATGAAAAATCCAAGTCATCACTTTTATCATAGGTTTTCGTAAGAATAGAATTGTTGTGGACAGTAATATGAAAACAAGAACTGTTTGAGGACAGTAACGCTCGACTATTCGAAAAGTTGTCACAATGGTGTTTCATTGAGTATAATACATAAAATTGTCCGAAAAGGTACAAACCCTTCAGCAGCTATGGAGATACCAGCTTACAAGCAAAAATTTACCTAGAATTTCTAAGTCGAAAAAGGGGCATAATTATGCAAAAAAGCAAATCAGAGTTATGGAACTTGTGCCAATCATCTTAGATAATCACAGACAACAAGAGTGTGAAGTTTCAATCCATTCCCTACAGTAGTTATGGAGATACCAGCTTACACGCAAAAACTTAACCAAGAATTTCTAAGTCAAAAAAGAGGCATAATTATGCATAAAAGCAAATAAGAGGTATTGGACTATGCCATTCATCTTAGATAATCACTGAAAACAAGTGTGTGAAGTTTCGATCCATTCCTTTCAGTTGTTATGGAGATACCAGCTTACACGCAAAAACTTAACCAAGAATTTCTAAGTCGAAAAAGGGGCATCATTATGTAAAAAAGCAAATTAGAGTTATGGAACTTGTGTTTATCATCTTAGATATTCACAGAGAACAAGTGTGTGAAGTTTCAATCCATTCCCTTCAGTAGTTAAGGAGATACCAGCTTACATACAAAAACTTAACCAAGAATTTCTAAGTCGAAAAAGGGGCATAATTATGTAAAAAAAGCAATTAAGAGTTATTGGATTTATGCCATTCATCTTAGATAATCACTGAAAACAAGTGTGTGAAGTTTCAATCCATTCCTTTCAGTAGTTATGGAGATACCAGCTTACACGCAAAAACTTAACCAAGAATTTCTAAGTCAAAAAAGGGGCATAATTATGTTAAAAAGCAAATCAGAGTTATGGCACTTTTGCCAATCATCTGAGATTATCACAGACAACAAGAGTGTGAAGTTTCAATCCATTCCCTTCAGTAGTTATGGAGATACCAGATTACACGCAAAAACTTAGCCAAGAATTTTCTAAGTTGAAAAAGGGGCATAATTATGTAAAAAAGCAAACCAGAGTTATGGGAATTTTGTCAATCATCTTAGATATTCACAGAGAACAAGAGTTTTGAAGTTTCAATCCATTCCCTTCAGTAGTTATGGAGATACCAGCTTACACGCAAAAACTTAACCAAGAATTTCTAAGTCGAAAAAGGGGCATCATTATGTAAAAAAGCAAATTAGAATTATGGAACTTGTGCCAATCATCTTAGATAATCACAGAGAACGAGTGTGTGAAGTTTCAATCCATTCCCTTCAGTAGTTAAGGAGATACCAGATTACATACAAAAACTTACCAAGGATTTCTAAGTCGAAAAAGGGGCATAATTATGTAAAAAAGCAAATAAGAGTTATTTGACTTATGCCATTCATCTTAGATAATCACTGAAAACAAGTGTGTGAAGTTTCAATCCATTCCTTTCAGTAGTTATGGAGATACCAGCTTACACGCAAAAACTTAACCAAGAATTTCTAAGTCAAAAAAGGGGCAGGATTATGTTAAAAAGCAAATCAGAGATATGGGACTTTTGCCATTCATCTGAGATTATCACAGACAACAAGGGTGTGAAGTTTCAATCCATTCCCTTCAGTAGTTATGGAGATACCAGCTTACACGCAAAAACTTAACCAAGAATTTTCTAAGTTAAAAAAGGGGCATAATTATGTAAAAAAGCAAATCAGAGTTATGGGAATTTTGCCAATCATCTTAGTTAATCACAGAGAACAAGAGTGTGAAGTTTCAATCCATTCCCTTCAGTAGTTATGGAGATACCAGCTTACACGCAAAAACTTAACCAAGAATTTCTAAGTCGAAAAAGGGGCATCATGATGTAAAAAAGCAAATTAGAGTTATGGGACTTGTGCCAATCATCTTAGATAATCACAGAAAACAAGTGTGTGAAGTTTCAATCCATTCCCTTCAGTAGTTAAGGAGATACCAGCTTACATACAAAAACTTAACCACATGGACGCCGACGCCGACGTGACTGCATTAGCTCGATTATTCTGCGAATAGTCGAGCTAAAAATGATGTACAAAAATTTCAAGAATTCATTTTATTTAGTTGTAGTTCTTTGGGATAAATATCAGACACCATTTGAAACAAAAAAGAACTATCTAAATTAAAAATATCATCAAGGTATCTTGACATCTTATTAAAAGCTACTAAATCATCTTGTTGTGTATCTTCAGAGAGACTCAACATAAAGTCTCTTTCATAGCAATACAAAAACAAATCGGCGACAAGGGGTGCACAATTAGTAACTTTTAATTCTGAAATTATTATTGGTATTTATTGGCTAAAGTGTGCAAATATAGTACCTGATATTTCAAAGTCCAATAAAAAAAAAACTAGACGGTAAAAGTATTTTATATGTGACAACCACAACCAATATACTTTTAAGAAAATTTATGCAAACTTTGAAAACAGCCCCTGATTTTAGTAAATTTAGGAATATTTGGAATAAGGCCCTCCAAGTAGAAAAATGATCAAACAACTACTTAAAATGGGTGGGTAGGGTAACATTTATATACATATTTCAAACATTTTGAGTAGAAACAATAATTTTGCTGGGTCATTTGTTAGCTGAACCATATTATTTGTTTCTTAAAAATGTTCTATAGGAAAACATTTTTTATAATGTTTATAAAATAGAATATTTAGAGTTTCTCATTTCTGAAAAGAGCCCTTCTTAGGGCCATGTTTTATTAAGTGAAATTAGTTTATCATAAATTAATTTATGAGGCAATGTTGTATAAATTGTATATACTGACAGTTGAAGCCTTATAGTTCTTAATTTTGTTACAGTATCTAGAATTTCATTCACTTTTGATGTTTGCTTTTTCATGCGAAAGAATTGCGCCTTTGGATTTTTTTCTTTTCTAGTAACATATCTACCCGTAGGTCAACTTTGCCATTCGAATAAATTTATTATTGTTAAGTCAGGAGGTAAATAAGCATTATAAGATTTTGAAAATTGAAGACGAATATAGCTTTGTTTGCTTTTGCTAATGTGCTCAATAATAACGTTCCTAAGTGTCAACTTCATAAATAAGATAACATACGTTATATTTCGCTAGTTTGTATTGCATGAAATAGATCTCTAAACAGTTATGAAATCAGTTGAATGATTCGAAATGTTCAAGGTGTCTTCGTAAATGAGAATCAAAAGTTTGAGCCTAGTGTCGACGCTCATCTATCTCATTGTCGACGGCACCGTTTGCCTCTAGATATGATTGGAAATTGTTAAGGTACGCATGAAAAGGTACCGGGATTTCTTTCTGTAATTTAATGTTAAATCTGTTTAAATAGAAAAAACGGCATCCCTAAAGAACTCCAAAAACGAAATTGG
Organism: Ruditapes philippinarum; assembly: GCF_026571515.1. Lineage (NCBI taxonomy): Eukaryota > Metazoa > Mollusca > Bivalvia > Venerida > Veneridae > Ruditapes > Ruditapes philippinarum. The sequence goes on along the minus strand of NW_026856901.1, from coordinate 50,790 downwards.
AATTGTAGCAGGCTCGGTTTGATTAAGTCTGTTCGTTGACGTTACAAGAAAGTAAAAGTTACCGCCCCCCCCCTAGCACCGGCATTACCAGAACTTTATATTTAACATGGAAAATTGTACTTTTAATTTTTATTTATTTATTTATTATTATTTTGAATTACGAATCATCCACAGGTTTGCTCATGCGGTGGTTTTATTGGAAAGGTCCAACAGAAGAAACTTAAAATACCAGAAAATGCACACACAACACTATTGTAGTGCTAAACGTCTTTTGATTCCATTTACCGGCCTCCTCCACACAGCACAAAAACCGGTACTAGAAAATGTGATCGTTTTTTTTTTCTCAGAATTTTGTTTAAATTTATCATTAGGCATAGAACCGACTTATGTTGTCATTTTTCATTGCTTCATTGTGTCCAGTAGGAGGTCATTCTTTATTTTTGTATTTTCTAAAAAGACTACAGATCTACAGATGACTTTAAATTCAAAATTTTACCATGTTTCATGTTCAAATGTTGAATACTGTTTCAGCCTGTTGGGATGTTAAGGTAGCTTGCAATTACAACTACCGTTCATGACTAGACTCACTCAAACCAAGCGTGCAGCATTTTGACTTTTTCGGAGATCTTTTGTTAGTTGTCACATCAGCGTATTTTGTGCCATGTGGAGGTCATAAAAAGTCTTCCCGTCCCGTATCAGTAATGTTATATTTTCGACCATTTTAGATATTTCGGCATGAGAATTGTTGCTTTTTATTATTATTTTTGTCGTTGTTTTATTTTTGTATTGACAGTTCCTTCTATTTGGTCTGGTTCAAATATTCCGACTTGAACACTATATAATCACCCTAAGAATATGTTACCTGCTCCTTAAATTTGTCTTTTGACGTCTTTTCTATGATATGCAGACTTTATAAACTCTGATCCCCTTTCAAAATTATATTTCATTGAATTCCGACGGTTTAGGACACAAGCGAACTTTTATTTGGGGACCATACGCCCCAATTCTTTTTATGAATTGCACTAACTAATTTCACTTCCGTTCCATGCCATGAAAAGCCGCTTAACGAGAATACATTGGGCGGATATAAGTAAATTTTATCCGGACACCTGTCAGAATCTCAGAAAACATTAATTGGCTTTTTTAAACATTTTTTTCAGCCCGTATTCTCAAGCTTTAAGTATAGGACCACCTTTGCAAGGATCAAATTTTCAACAATTCGGTCCAGGTATGGCTATTTAACGTTTGCTTGTTAGCTATATAACTTTGTTCAAGACCCTTTCTAAGCAATGCAGATCTAAAATCAATTATTTTACTTTTTCCAAATTATTTTGAAATAAGTTTTTGTATTATATCAAATCTGTAGCAAAAGCCCATTAGCCACCTATATAATATTATTATTATTTTTATTATTATTATTATTATTATTATTATTATTATTATTATTACAGCACCTACAGACCAAAGGGTTCGTAGTACATTTGATTTATTTACTGTTACTTCTGTATACATCTATAAAAATTCATTAATTTATTCTAACTATTGATTTTAATTACAATACATTTTAATAAAATAAGAAACTGGCACACAAATTTATTGATGAGTCTCTTTAACAAGTCACTTTGTGACATTATTTACAGGAGTAGTTAAGCAGGCCGTTTTATTTTTTACATTTTTTTCATCGGTGTGAAAATATTGAAAGATATTGAGCGAACAAAAATTAAAAGAAATAAAAGGAAAAATATATCGAAAGCTTGCAATGTAAATGCAATGTACGGTATATGGTTTCTTGAGTATTCAAAACTTGTAGGACATAGTGTATGTAGACATATTTGGGTATGGTTAACCTTTATTGAAAGTAACCATATCCTTTCAATGAATATAGAAGCACATTCAATGTAACGAACAATGTACAGTGTATGTATTGCTAAATTTATAGAGAACTGCATAAGTATACTGCATTCCAGAAAGTATATGTAAATATAAGGCCTGTGTAGAATAATAAAATGTTTGTTTGGTCGCCTCTGTTCAGTTAAACGATGCCGGAATATTTCAAGTCTTTAATGTATCTCTAGTACTCTTATGAAAATCCTGGTCGTGTAACATATGTAACATATACGCAGTTTGTCTTCACATATTGTATTAAATGTAGCAAAATACATGTATATCATAACAGACAATGTGGTTGTATTTTGATATTTCTTGGCGTAAGCATCATTAACATTTTACCTTTATTGCAAAAAATTAAGAAATAAGCCAAGGAAGACCAATTTGAAGCATTTTCTGTTCTGCTTAGTTTATAAAGAAACCAAATTATGCAATGCTGTGATATTTCAGGATCAATACAGCTCATACCCGTTGCACCATTTTGACGCTTTAACACTTGGAGGACCCAGTGTATGTATACATATCGAACTATCCATATCGAACTATCTTGTCATATATATTTACAATAAAAGAAGTAGCTCTAAATTTTCAGCGAATATACTAAACATTCAAAGAGCAATTGACAAATAATTCAACATGACATTAGTAAATAAGCTCTGAAATTATGCGAAGTTATGTGTTATGCCTCAATCTGTAAATATAATATTCGGGTTAGACCAACTAAAAGCTTGTTCTGTTATCATTTTTGTAAACAATCAACTGTATTTTATTTTAGGATCCTTATGACTCAAATACGTCCGGAATTCCTTCATTCCTAGAGGATAAAGTGTTGGTGTATATAGTTATTGCAATGCATGTATTAAATACGTCTCAAAACATAGTCATGTCTGTAAATAAAAATGAACAGTCAATTAAACAATGTAGGCAATTACTGCTTTGAAATTGTCTGTGATGCTATAATCTGTCAATACAATGTTAGGTTAAACAAATTTAAAGCCTTTTCTATTTTACTGTGTTAATAATAAAAAAGTAAATAGAAAACTTGTTAATTTCAGGATCCGTATGGAAGAAATCTTGGCCGTTCCATACCAAGCGGAAATTATGTATGTATAGTCTTTTTTATTGCATGTGGTATCGACAGATGTCATGTATTTTCAGTTAATATGTACGCCCTTTCAGAAAGTAATATGATATGTACGAATGTGTCTTTACTCTGTGAAAACATTATTTACAAATGTTTGCATGCTAAAAACTGTAAACATAATATTTGATTAAACCAATTAAATGCTTGTATTTGTCGTAATCTGTTCATTAGTAATCACCAGTAATGATTGGATATTATAGGGCTCTACTGGACCAAGCACGTATGGAAACCACGGTCGAATAAACTATGGACAATGCAATGTGTGTTCATATAGTATTTGTTGAATTAAAATATTTCTACTTTCAAGTACATAATTTTTAAAAAGTTAAGGTTCGGTCAGTTATGGTTCGATCAATCAAAAGCTTGTTCTCTTCTGCAAAAATGAGCAAGGAATGCAATAGAATGTATCGGGAAGCGTATGACGTCAGTACTAAAGTTCTCAGGAAATTGTGACTATTGTTTCACCTGGGGAATACAGTGTATTTAGACAAATATTTGACATGTTGAAAAATTCATCCATATTTAAATCAGTCATTTCTTTTAAGTAACATACTAGAGTGTTCTATACATTTACTCTGAAGGGCAAGCCCCTAAAAACTATATATTCAGGAATTGAATGACCAGTCCTTACAAAATGAAGTAATAGATGCAGAGAGACAGGCAAACTATGACATTACATATATTTTAAGCAGTGTTATGATATCTTTGTTGTAGATGTTGATAAATTTGAAAAAAAAATTCGCAAATGTTTGATGTTCTTCACAAAAACTTATGGTATGAACACATAATCTAGATTATCGCTTGTGCATATACTGTGACACTGTTATCGAAGATAAATAACATTTTATGGAATGCTTATCTTATTCACGGTAATTGACAGTTTCTTATATTTGATATCGAAACAGAAAATAGTATTTATTTTAAAGGCAACTAAAAATGTAAAATTTAAGATTTAATTTGAAATGTCTCTTTAAACATTTATTATTCGTTTAAAGAGTTAGACTAATATTTCAAGAGTTATTTTAGATAATTTAAACAGATTTTGTTCGTAAATTTGTTTTGTTGTGATTATTAATACAGGTAACGTATCCGTTTCATTTTGATTGATTATGAACATATTATGTTTTGGTCGGAACCCAAATATACAAACAGCGAGATTGAAATTGTATTTCATGAAAATTATGTAAAAATGACATAAAATATACTTTTTTCTGACTTTTACTCAACACCTATTACCATAACATACATATACATGTATATCTTTTACATTGTAAATATAATGTATTGTAAGTCAAATTAATTAGGACCAGTTAAGATAAGATAAGTAAGGATTCCGCTTTGTCAGCCATGTTTGTTTTCACTAAAGTCTGTCCAAAGTGAAAGTAGGCCAAACTTCATATAACATCAAAGCTCTTATTGTAAAATGATGAAAAATTTGAAAGGACACTTCCAGGTTTATATTTTAAGGACAATTATAAACAAAAATAAAAATGATACCAATAAGAATATTTACCTTGAATGTGCTACATTTCTGAAGACCAAAAACATTATGTTGCAAAGTTTTATGCACATTTCAAATAGCTTTTGTAGGCACTAAAACATACTTTAAAAAGGATTTTGCCATTCATGAAATGTGCATAAAACTTTGCAACAGAATGTTTTTGGTCTTCAGAAATTTAGTCCATTCAAGGTAAATTTTCTTATTGTTATCAATTTTATTTTTGTTTAAAATAGTCTTTAAAACATAGAACTGAATGTGTACTTGCAAATGGCTCATCATATAACAATCTGAGCTTTGTTGTTATATGAATTTTGGCCTACTTTCACTTTGGACAGACTTTTACAAGGGCTGTTCGAAAAGAGTTGCTTATTGTCCTTTATCTCGTGATCCACGTGGGACACGATAAAAACCAATACATACCTGTATAGGGTAATTTAATACCTACACAACGGTGTAAAAATGTACATGTTAGACTTAGTGTAAGACATACAATTTGCCATTTAAATACACGCAGTCATTGACCACTGTAGTAATCAAAGTGTTGAAAGCACTGAATGCGACGGACATGCAACCGGTTTGTTTGTTTGTTTGTTTGCTTCAGTTTACGCCTTTTCTCAACAGTATTTCAGTCATATAGGCGGGTAGTTTCCTAACCATCGTTCCTGGAGAGTTACACCAGTACTAGGCTACCTTCCTCTGCGCTAAACTACCAAAGCATCTCCCGGGGATCGAACCCACGCCAGAGAGGTAACTGGATTAGAAGTCATCGACTCTAACCCCTCGACCACGGAGGCGGTTACATGCAACCGGAGAGACATAAAAGTGTATAGAACTATATCTTTGATGCGTTATGACTGCAAAAAGTTTTTGTTGTACTATGATCTGAATAGATACAACATACCTAGAAAAGATACAAAATTACCTACCTATTTATTTACATTAAGAGAAACTTGCCCCAAATAATCAATAAACCAAGTGAAAATAGTAGAGGAATATTTTGTTCCGAAACATCTTTTTTCTACTTTACGTATAATCATGTGTGATAATTAACACAGTCATTCTATGTTACAACTTTTTCGGAAAATCACCATACAGTTATTAAAACAATGCAATTTTGCTTTTTTTCAAAATGTACAAAATTTTCATCAGATATATCCGGAATATTATGTTGTAGTAGCTTTCTTGGGCTTTGTATTTTGCTACGAGCAGCGGTGGAAAATTGATATCTCGCGAGACCGAACGTTGCGAGTAGAAAAATACATAGCCTCAGAAAGCTACTTCAAAATAATTTCCTTTTATTATATACATTTTCGTTTTATTCAGAAAATGAAATGTAGTTGTCAAGAAATAAATAAGCTGGCGGATGAATACGCAATTCTTGCAAAACTGGCCACGCCTTTAATAATTTTGGTTCCCGTTTTCAAATGAAACGTTATACAAAGCTAAGATCGGAACCAACGTTAAATATAGTCCGACACTTCCATATATGGTACCGTATTTGTCACTAACATAATACGGAAATTTTTTTCCGTTGAAGCGTATTTGCGCTTCAAGATTTGCGTGTATTTTAGGGAGAAAGTTTATAGGTATATAATAAAGCTTGATACACTTTAAGGCTTTTTCAGAAAAAACACAAAATATATAACAGAGACAAGTTTTTCCATACAATAGTTCGAGATTCGTAGAGCAAACTTTTTTAGGTGTCCCAATCTGATATCATTCAGATTTTCTACTTTCAGGCAGAACAAGTCCAAATATTTAGGTACAGAAAGAAATTTATGACTCAAAACTCTTGTCAAACTTGTAAATCATGTACTGAAAACATGCTAACAAACCCAGCCAAATGCATATTTAAGAACATAAATATTGTGAATAAACATTTTAAAATATGACACTTTAATTGGCTGGGAAATGGTTTGGTTAAAAAAAAGTCAACCAATTTTCGTCCAAACTACTTGTATATGTGAGCAGAAGTATATAACACACAAATCAGTGTATTTATAGATTTATTCCAAGAAATGATATGTAAAAAGAAAAACTGTCAACGAAATAGTTCTAAAATAAAACCATGCAAACAAGAAATGTCGAACGTCACATATGCCCTCCCCTACCTTTCTTAGCCCTTGACTCACATAATTGGTAATTTTGTTATAGAAACTTGCCATAAATGGGTACATGGAAGTGTTCAATTATGGAAAAAACGAAAAATAATGAAGACTTTGTGATGAATAGTTTTCAAGATAATGAGACATTTAAGACCCCTGTAACCTAGACCTAGAACTAGTTGCCCAGACCTAGAACTAGTTATACTAACTCCATAGGGGTCATCTAATAGTTATGGCCAATCAATATTAGAAATATGAAGACTTTGTGATAAATACCTTTCAAGATAATGAGCGGAAATCATACTAACATTCAAGAACCCTGTGACCCTGACCTTCGACCTAGTGACCCAAAAATCAATAGGGGTCACTTACTAGTTACTACCAATCAGTATGTGAAATATGAAGTATTTCAAGAGTTTTGGGGAAACGATTCTGACATTTAAGGCGCATGTGACCTTGACCTTTGATCTAGTGACCCTAAAAGCAAATCGGGTTATTTCTTGGTTATGACCAAATATTATGTGAAATATTAAGACTTCGTGATAATTATCTTTCAAGATAATGAGCTCAAATCATACTACCATTCATAGACCCTGTGACCTTGACCTTTGGCATGGTGACCCCAAAATCAATATGAGTCACCTACTAGCTTTGACCAATCGAAATTTGAAGACTTTGTGATAAATTCTGACCAAAATAATGAGCAGAAACCATTGACCTTTGACCTTGTGACACAAAAATCAATTGGGGTCATCTACTAGTTATGGCCAATCAATATGTTAAATATGTAGACTTTGTGATGAATACTTTTCAAGATAATCAGCGGAAACAATTCAAACATTTAAGGCCCTTGTGACCTTGGCATTTGTCCTAGTGAGCCTAAAATCAAAAAGGGTCATCTACTTATAATGACCAATCAATATGTGAAATATGAAGACTTCGTGATAAACAGTTACCAAGATAATAAGCGGAAATCATATTACCATTTAATGCCCCTGTGACCTTGACCTTTGACCTAATGACCCAAAATAAATAGGGGTCACCTACTAGTTAAGACCAATCAATATGTGAAATTTGAAGACTTTGTGATGAATACTTTTCAAGATAATCTTCGAAGGGGGCCATAATAATTTTTTGTAGAAACCTTTGAAGCATAACACATGTGAGCATTTAATAAGAATGGCCTCCTATTATAACATTGTTGGCATTTAAAACAAGAGCCACTATCAGTCTGGGGCCATGTTCAACTTCTTTCGTATTTCTGAAGCCAATTTTGATGATAATTAATTTGACTGACAAGGTCAAAGACATTTTGAAACTGATATACATAAAGATGCTGACCTGACTACTGCTGTGTCTAATATGAAGTAAATTCATTTATAAATAACATAGTTATAGCAACATACAAAAAAAGAAACTTATTACTTCGACCTTGACAGTCTACGTAATTTAAGGTTAAGGTCACATCTAGATTATTCAGTATGTTTATTTGGAAGCAAGTAATGTTTTGTCTAAGTTTAACTCAAATCCATACAAAAATAACAAAGTAATTACAATTTAACTAAAATTCAATAATTTGACTTTGATGGTCAAGGACATTTAAGTATCAAGGTCAGTTCAACCTTTTAGAAGTTCTTAACTAAAATGTTGTTCTGTGTATTGAATAACTTATAAATTACCAACTTACAGTCACTTATAGCAAAAATGTAAATATTGAATAATTTAACCTGGAAGGTCAAGATCATTAGGAAACCAAGGTCAATTTGTGTTTGATATACATAAAAGTCTCATCCAAAGGAATGTTGTGTTATAACATGAAGTCAATCCATTCATTAATAACAAAGTTGTAGCCAATGTCAGTCAATTTTTTTTTCAAAATCGGGCCATCAAGATCAAGGTCATTTATGAGTGAAGGTCTGTCTGATTTAACTTGAAGGCCTTCCCTAAAAGATTATTATATTCAAGTTTGAAAACAATCCATACAAAAACAAAAAAGGAAAAGTCATTAAAAGCAAAAGTAATAAAAAACAAGCAGTTATGATAGTCTGGTCTACTTGAAGGTCTTGTCCAAAGGGTTGTTGTGGTCAAATATGAAGACAATACACAAATAATTCAAAAAGTTATTATCAAGGTTAAAGTTAAACAATAATGTGGAACAGCCAGTAATGTAATAAGAAAGCTATGCAACAAGTAATTATCATACTAATAAATGTACTCACAATTGTCAATAAGCATGAAAAGGGGTATCTGTAACACAGTTTGTCCAAATTTCCCTCAGTGCTACATTAATTACAGATGTTTGCTGTGTCAATAAAGTGTATGTAAAGGAAACAAATATATATTCTCAAACAGTTTGAAATAATAGAAACAAACTTTATCAGTTATCAGACTATTAACATAAGCCTTTGTAGAAATCAAAAGTATCAATTAGCATTCACAAGAAATTCCCATATCATGTTTTGGATCATTAATCAACAATAATTAGTATTCTTAAAGATTTATTCTTAATGGATAAATAAATATAAATGAAACTTCTAAAGAAATTCTTGTGTAATTTGAAATTAATTTTATGCCCTCTTAGTTTTAGTTTTAAAGTTTGTTGTTGCTTAACATCATGATTTCTATGCAGTTTTAGTCCTAACATTTTTAAATAAGTTTTCTATCTGACGGACAAGTCTTAAAAATATTTCGCAAAATATACCACTTTTTTCCATTCAATAACTTTAATAAAATCCTAAGAACAACTGAAATTACTATCTGTAGCAATTACATAAAAAGTCGAGCTAAAAATGAATGAACTATGCATTGGAAGTTACATTGTTTATTATAGTACAAGTAAAGTTGTTTTTTTTTCTTAACAAAAATGCCAGTTTTTTAAACGACACTATATATTGATATTGTGACGACCTATAGTATGTACAGTTTATAACATGACATATCAACTTTATGTGAAGTCAAATCATGTTTATGTTACATTTAAAAAGAGGCTGTGTAGCAATTATCAATATTTTCTGATATTAAATTTGAACATAGTATATCTTTAAAGCTGCATGCCTCCAGATACGCCAAAAGATTAAAAAAAATATGTGGATTGTAAGTGATGTGGGTTATAAGTGCCATTAGCAATATGTACAACAGTCATTACTTTCTTTGTTCACTTCACAATATTTTACTTTTAAATACATTTCAAAATTTTCATGAAAATTAGCATGAACCTTGTGGCATGCTGCTTCAAAATAAAAATCCTAGACACACAAGCCACACTGAAGTATATTGGCTTAAAATATCTATCTACAGCAATGAACTGAGAGTTATGGTATCAAACCATAAAACCATTTAAATTACTTTATTATTTTAACATTATTTTTGAACTTTTACCGAAGTTTTAAATAGAAAACACTATCAATTTTATTATACATTTTTTAAACATTACATAGGTATGGGGTGGAGGTAGGAGGGTGCTAAATTATGCATTATCTAATATAAGAACTTGGTACTAAATATTAAATATTTTCAAAATGTAGTAAAATCTAAGTTTTTTCAAAATCTAGTATAATCAAAATGATACAATAAAAGTATTTGACAAGATCAACTTACACATATAGAATATTTCAAGGGCCCAACAATTAAGTACTAAAGAACATTGTTACAGTATTTTGAATAATGCAATCTTAGCTGGAATATTTAAAATTGATATTGTAGTATTAAAGTTTAGTGATCCTTAGTTATTTAATAAGTAAGTATGTTCTTAATAACTTCTTGGTGAAACACTAGTGCCTCAATAACGTTCTGGTCAAACATATTTCAGATATTGATAAGTTATCCCATGTCCCTAGTGAAAAACTGGCATCTCGATATAGTTCTGTTCAAACATACTTCAAACTTGTGTTCTTGGTGAATGCTCGTGACTCGATATATAGTAGCTATCTCAGTGTCAAGTCCTCTTCCAACAAGATTTAGTCCGGGTACCATCATTAATGAGGCTTTCAACATCTAAAAACTTATTATCCCCCATCGCAAAGGGCAGGCAGACTCCTGGTATTCCAACTTCTTTTAAGTTTTAAACAACCCAAGGACTTAAACTTCTCTCATGTTTTCCTACAAGAAGACCACCTCTATCTTCCTCAATGCTATTACAGTTTCCATCAAACAAGCACCTATGTTTTCTGAAATATTTGTTAGAAAAATTGATTGCAGACCTAAAATTCCATACTTCTTTTTGTTGGGTTTGAACCTACACAGTAGTAGCATGGTCGTATGGCCACTTTCCAGCTTTACTGGTGGAGGAACACAGCGAGTGCTTCTCTGTGCATGATTTTCAGGCCAAAATGGGAACCTGAGTAGAACCAAAAATGTTCTGTTACTGAGCTGGATAGCTTTCTCACATGAAATAATCTATAAATCCTGCAGAACTCAATTCTACAGCAGTGTAAGTAAATTTGTTTGAAGTCAAAGAATTAATAAACCTGCCACAGAAAACCCAAGTTATCTTATCGATTAGCTAATTAGCACTTATTAAAAATTTTCAAAGTCATTTACATTTATAAATTTGAGTGATTCTTATAAACAACTGGCAGTCAAGTCAAGAAGTCAAGATAAGATGGTAAGATTTGTCATGTCAGGCTACTTACAGTGAATATTTAATATTTAAATGTGAATTGTCTTGAGGTGAAATGGAAAGGAAAGCTGAATTACAATGCCCGTGAAAATAATAGAAGTTATAATTAAGAAAACGTTTAAACATTTTTTTTAGATAATCACATACCTCTTCATTAAATGCCTAAGCCATTGAGAGAAACACTCTTCCCTTGTTAGTCAGATTGACAGTCTGAAGTATTTCAAGAGTATATGCGGAAACGATTCTGACATTTAAGGCGCATGTGACCTTGACCTTTGATCTAGTGACCCTAAAAGCAAATCGGGTTATTTCTTGGTTATGACCAAATATTATGTGAAATATTAAGACTTCGTGATAATTATCTTTCAAGATAATGAGCTCAAATCATACTACCATTCATAGACCCTGTGACCTTGACCTTTAGCACGGTGACCCCAAAATCAATATGAGTCACCTACTAGCTATGACCAATCAATATGTGAAATTTGAAGACTTTGTGATAAATTCTGACCAAAATAATGAGCAGAAACCATTGACCTTTGACCTTGTGACACAAAAATCAATTGGGGTCATCTTCTAGTTATGGCCAATCAATATGTTAAATATGTAGACTTTGTGATGAATACTTTTCAAGATAATCAGCGGAAACAATTCAAACATGTAAGGCCCTTGTGACCTTGGCATTTGTCCTAGTGAGCCTAAAATCAAAAAGGGTCATCTACTTATAATGACCAATCAATATGTGAAATATGAAGACTTCGTGATAAACAGTTACCAAGATAATAAGCGGAAATCACATTACCATTTAATGCCCCTGTGACCTTGACCTTTGACCTAATGACCCAAAATAAATAGGGGTCACCTACTAGTTAAGACCAATCAATATGTGAAATTTGAAGTTTGTGATGAATACTTTTCAAGATAATCTTCGAAGGGGGCCATAATAATTTTTTGTAGAAACCTTTGAAGCATAACACATGTGAGCATTTAATAAGAATGGCCTCCTATTATAACATTGTTGGTATTTAAAACAAGAGCCACTGTCAGTCTGGGGCCATGTTCAACTTCTTTGTTATTTCTGAAGCCAATTTTGATGATAATTAATTTGACTGACAAGGTCAAAGACATTTTGAAACTGATATACATAAAGATGCTGACCTGACTACTGCTGTGTCTAATATGAAGTAAATTCATTTATAAATAACATAGGGCAAAGGGCAGGCAAACTCCTGGTATTCCAACTTCTTTTAAGTTTTAAACAACCCAAGGACTTAAACTTCTCTCATGTTTTCCTACAAGAAGACCACCTCTATCTTCCTCAATGCTATTACAGTTTCCATCAAACAAGCACCTATGTTTTCTGAAATATTTGTTAGAAAAATTGATTGCAGACCTAAAATTCCATACTTCTTTTTGTTGGGTTTGAACCTACACAGTAGTAGCATGGTCGTATGGCCACTTTCCAGCTTTACTGGTGGAGGAACACAGCGAGTGCTTCTCTGTGCATGATTTCAGGCCAAAATGGGAACCTGAGTAGAACCAAAAATGTTCTGTTACTGAGCTGGATAGCTTTCTCACATGAAATAATCTATAAATCCTGCAGAACTCAATTCTACAGCAGTGTAAGTAAATTTGTTTGAAGTCAAAGAATTAATAAACCTGCCACAGAAAACCCAAGTTATCTTATCGATTAGCTAATTAGCACTTATTAAAAATTTTCAAAGTCATTTACATTTATAAATTTGAGTGATTCTTATAAACAACTGGCAGTCAAGTCAAGAAGTCAAGATAAGATGGTAAGATTTGTCATGTCAGGCTACTTACAGTGAATATTTAATATTTAAATGTTAATTGTCTTGAGGTGAAATGGAAAGGAAAGCTGAATTACAATGCCCGTGAAAATAATAGAAGTTATAATTAAGAAAACGTTTAAACATTTTTTTTAGATAATCACATACCTCTTCATTAAATGCCTAAGCCATTGAGAGAAACACTCTTCCCTTGTAAGTCAGATTGACAGTCTCACATTTAAGATTTATATATCTTGATTCCCTCCTCATTTACCCTAATGCATCCTTTAAATGGATCTCCTGTCCTCCATGTTCACCTATCTGACATATACATCCTTAAACTGGAAAGTTGGTAAGATAAATTACAATTGTTGTTCTGTACATATAGTATGCCAAAATTATCATCATATGTTAGTTCACACGGTGATATGGCTCTTACCACAACTTTTGCGTGCAACATCAAAATATCATACGCCTCTGAACCAGACACTGTATCTTTTTGGACAAAAAAGTAAAGTGGGCTAATCATAATGCAGGTAATAGCTTATAAAATATCTAACTGTCAGACATTGCAAAATTATTCCAACTTTTTAATTATTTCATCAAATGTTTGAAACAATTCATCATTGTTTAAGAACAACACAATTTGCAATCATCACATATTTCAAAGAAATAGTGTTTACAAGGGGAGATAAATCTGAAAATATTGGTGCTGGAGTAATTAACCTTGTCACATCAGATGTGGCTGCTGATAAGGAACATGTATTTGAAGTATGAAGTTGATCCCTTAAGAAAAAAATAAGTAACAGTAAAAAAAATATTTTTTTAAGAAAAATTCAAAGTTCAAGGGGAAATAAATCTGAAAATATTAGTACTAGAGTAATGAACTTTGTCACATAAATATGGTTGATGATAGGAACATATATTTGAAATAATAAGTTAATCCCTTACGAAATAAATAAGTAACAGTAAAAATGATATTTTTTAAGAAAACTTCTAAGTTTAAGGGGAAATTAATCTAAATGTTGGTGCTAGAGTTATGAACCTTGTCACATAAGATGTAGTTGATGATAAGGGACATATATTTGAATTATGAAGTAACTGTTGATCCCATAAGAAATAAACAAGTAACAGTAAAAAATAAAAAAAAATAAGAAAAATTCTAAGTTCAAGAGGAGATAAATCTGAAAATATTAGTGCTAGAGTTATAAACCTTGTTACATAAAGTTGAGTTGATGATAAGGAACATATATTTTAAGTTTGAAATTTATATCTTAAGAAATGAAAAAGTTATACTGAAAAAAATATTATTCTGCACCAAAACTTTAATCTGAAATCTGGACGCGGACGCCGGGGCGAGTAGGACAGCTATCCATATACTTCGTATTGTCGAGCTAAACAGGACCTACTGACACAAATATTGGAGCATCCCACAACACTGAATTAATTTAACACCACATTTGTTTCTGTAAATTGATAGTTAATGGCATAATTTTCTCAAGCACCATACCATATAAGGAAGGATAGAACTTTAGATCTACATACACATGTTTTATTTGTTGGAAGACTATTCACTTGCTGTTATATAAATAAAATGTTATTTGGTGGAAGACTTTTGAAGGTCGAATCTATGTCAAAAATATCAGTTAGGTAAGTGCAATGGAAGTTCAAGAAAAAATTTAATTTACAAAAGGGGGGATTAATTCCGGAATTAAGATCTTTAAATTGGGGTTTGTGCATTTGAAGAAATTGGAAGAAACATTTTAAAATTCGACTTATCTATTGAGACCATTGCACATTTTGTCTGGATAAATAGACAAAATAGATAAATACAGAATCCCTAAAGAAAGCCCAACACAAAATTGAAAATGTTGCAGGCTCGGTTTGATTGAGCCTGTTCATGGACGGTACTGGAAAGTGCAAGTTACAGTCCACGCCCCCTAGCACCGGCTTAAGCAGAATTCAACATTTTGAACATGAAATAGTAAAATTTTTTAATTTAGAAACATCCGCAGATGTGTTCATACGGCGGTTATCATGGAACCTTCAATGTGACACTTCCGTGCCATTCCATGAAAAGCGGCGTATGGTCCCCAAGTAATAAAAAGAGTGTGCCCTAAACGAGAAAACAATGGGCGGAACTAAGTAAAATGGAATTTTGAAAGGGGATCAGAGGTTATGAAGCCTGCGTATCACAGATAAGACGTCAAAAGACAAATTCAAAAAGCAGGCAACATATCCTAAGGGTGATTCAACATTATTCAAGTAGGAATATTGGAACCACCCAACTAGAAAATGCCGAAAAGTTGAAACTAAAAATACCACAAGCACAACAATAATGTCGTGCTAAACGATCTTCAAGGATCGAAAATATAACATCATTGATTAAATGTACGGGGAGACTTTTTACAGCCGCCACACGGCACAACACGGATGTGATCATAAAATAGATAAATACAGAATCCCTAAAGAAAGCCCAACACGGCAAAATTGAAAATGTTGCAGGCATGTAATAGGTATAATTCAATTGATTTTTTGTATTTATACAAGTAAATATAAATTGAACTAACCTTTGTTAACTTAAAAGTGGTTGCTACTTCTTGAATCTTTTTGTAGCTATAGCACACTCCATTAACTTGCTAGTAACTGCAAGGCAATGTAAATAAATTCAGTCAGAAACCCTTAAAAATATACATGTGTACCTTAACGTTTGACCTTTTCTTACTCAAAGTGATGACCATGTTATGAAATTTAAAAAAATGTGCAAAGTAAATGTGATTCCATGATATTGTGGAATTTTGCGTTTCCTCATACATTTATAATACAACATAAATAAAACACTCGGGGCCTGGGGCCAGGGTTTTGGTTTCCTAGTTTCAGATTTCAAGCCGTTGAAGACACAAGCTGGTCATGCTCTAGCTTAAGGTCTTCAGCGAACCCGTTTATATACTATGACATGACGTGAACGCTGAAGATAACCCCATAGGGAAAGTCCACCAATAATCGTGCCAGGAATCTGACACGCTCGTATTTATTCATCGAGCATGCCATGAAGTAAAGTGAAGCATACCTTGATAAAACTATATATTATCTGTTGATAAGCCAAGGATGGACAAATAAAAACTTATTACGAACATAAACTACCTAATAGTTTCCGACAGGTAAAATCACGTGATTACGAGATTGACCTTTACGAACCCATGTGCCTCCAATATTTTATAAATTACTTTTTTTAAAGATATTGAAAAAGGTTATTTACTGACTTTTATATTCAATTCAATCGTATTTAAGTACTAAAAAATTAATGAAAATAAATAAAAACATTATCTTGAATAAAAGTATCGAAATCATGTCAACAAAATGTTCTAAACATAGTACACGACTCTATTCAAATCTCTTCCCGCGAATGACGTCATACGAGATCTCGTTTATATACTATGACATGACGTGAACGCTGAAGATAACCCCATAGGGAAAGTCCACCAATAATCGTGCAGGAATCTGACACGCTCGTATTTATTCATCGAGCATGCCATGAAGTAAAGTGAAGCATACCTTGATAAAACTATATATTATCTGTTGATAAGCCAAGGATGGACAAATAAAAACTTATTACGAACATAAACTACCTAATAGTTTCCGACAGGTAAAATCACGTGATTACGAGATTGACCTTTACGAACCCATGTGCCTCCAATATTTTATAAATTACTTTTTTTAAAGATATTGAAAAAGGTTATTTACTGACTTTTATATTCAATTCAATCGTATTTAAGTACTAAAAAATTAATGAAAATAAATAAAAACATTATCTTGAATAAAAGTATCGAAATCATGTCAACAAAATGTTCTAAACATAGTACACGACTCTATTCAAATCTCTTCCCGCGAATGACGTCATACGAGATCTCGCGTTGCACCTGAATGTCATGGCCAACTGTAGTCGGCGTAAATTGATATTTTACAGTTAAATAGGCAATTTTAATGACGGTATTAATATTTTGATACTTTAATTGGTATAGAATGATATTAACATGATTGTTTTATCGTAAAATGCACAAGAATTGATTGGGTCAAGTGTATTTGCAAGTGAAAAACAAGAATAAATCAACTTATGTTATTCTGGTTAGGTTTCGTAACGGGTCTAATCCAAAACTTTAATGCCGCATCAGATGAAAAACAAAAATGTTAAAAAGCGGCTTATAAAGTTTTGGAAGCCAGAACTAGTCATGCTCATATTTCGATATTTGACAAGAGGCGATTCTGAACAATTTTAGCACTCACTAACTACCTGTGATTAAAAACACTTGTCACTACACTCACTGAATCAAATGTCTATGACCTAATGTCTTTTAGAGACAAAATCGAATTAAATCTAAGTGTCATCAACATTACTTAATATACTTACAGTGTTTTTTTCCTGTAAAAAGGCTGTTTCCCCTAGCCCAAAATAGGTATATTTTCCCCTAAAAATGCTAATATTGTCCCCTACAATGATCTGTGCACATCTTTACCAAAACCAATAAACAACAGCTGAAATATCAGCTAGAAGACAGAAAGCTGTCCCTATAGATAGCCTCTGCTATGTACCATGGATGTTAAATTGTTTTAAAGTTATAAATTTTATAAAATGTGCGAGAGTTATTGAATTTAATTTCGCCGATTCTGATTTATTGTGTTCATTTTCCAAAAGTGACAGGTTGTTTTGAAAATTGAAAAAAATTCAAAATAATAGAAATACATGTACATTTAGATTTAACAAAAATTCACCAATTACATAAATGAGTGGCGGCATGGCCGGTCGGTTAACTTGTCGGACTAGTATTCTAATGATCTCTAGCCGTTTGGGTTCAACTCACAGGCAAGTCATTGTTTCCGTGAGCAAGAAACTTAACTTTCATTGGTCAACACTGGTTTGTTCCAGGAAAGGATTCAAAAGTGTATTTTTAAGCTTATAGACTTCTACACAATCGAACTAAAATAAATTCTGTATAAACCAATAACATAAAATTTCAACTAAGAATTGTATATTTATAGGGAACATGATTAATACATGTTATACTAGATAAACCCCAAGTAATGCATTAGCATTGTTATGCTTTTGTAATTTTAAGCCGTTGCAACATTTTATTTCGTAAATACATGTGTACTGATTTAAATTATTTACACACTCATTTTATTGTATGCAAGTAGATCTTGAAGTTAGAACAATTGTGAGCTTGGTTGCAATCATAGAAAATTATGTGTAGACAAAAACGAATATTTCTTGCATATCAGACTGGCGTTTACGTTAGTATTACCCATGACGGAAATTTCATCTGGCATGGGGGTTCCAGATGAGTCGCGTGCTGTACAATGACACGGTAAAGATGACGTCAATTTACCGTTATGAATGATTTTGTAATTCATACCCTGTTGTAAGAAAGTAGTTACAGTTGTAATGACATAAATTTTCATTGAAAATAAAGATAAAGAATTAAAATATAATGGAATATGGTAGAATATGCAAGAAAACATATCTGACATATGTTTGCCGTTCGGATCGGAATATCCGTCCCTCGGTCACCCGCCCATGGGCGGTAACTCGGAAAGCCTCGTTACCGCCCAATGAGCGGGTCACCTCGGGACGGATATTCCTATCCGAACCGCAAAATATGACAGATATTATTAATCTTGGTAATCTGGTTTTTAACTGACATTTATATATAAAGTACTATGTGCACCAAACTGTTCTACTTGCTACATGTTAACGCCTCAACGGGTATGATCATTATACTAATAGGGACGTTTATATGTGTTTCTGTGTCAAGTGCAACAAAACAACTGTTACATCACAGTTATCTGATAGAAACTGCAAATTTTACTTTTATGCATATAGTATATAATGTTTTAAGACCTGTGCTGTGTTGGAGAGCAGCTTAAGAGTAACAATTAAGTTTGAACAATACTTCATAAAGATTTTTAAAAAGCTTTTTTTCACTCACATTCCAATAGCCTGAAAACATCAGGCTCCGAAAAGTAAATGTAAACAACCTACATGAATTAAACAATCATATTTCCTCATGCCTTTCTGTCTGGTCAATCAATCAAGTATATAATATATTCTTCTAATTAATAAATTTATGTTTCTTTCAGTTTGTATATTTCTTCTAAGCTCTAAACATTTAATTTTATTCCCCACACTGTGGCATATGTTTGATTATGAAATCATGAAGACTTCGCTGGTTCAAAGGAAAATGCCAAACTATCACATCCGTGTTAGTTGTGCTGTGTGGCGGCTGTAAAAAGTCTCCCCGTACATTTTATCAATGATGTTATATTTTCGATCCTTGAAGATCGTTCAGCACGACATTATTGTTGTGTATACATGTTATGTGGTATTTTTGGTTTCTTCTATTTGGCCATTTTCAACTTAACCGCCGTATGAACACATCTGCGGATGTTTCTAAATTCAAAATTTCACCATTTTTGTGTTAAATGTTGAATTCTGCTTAAGCCGGTGCTAGGGGGCGTGGACGGTAACTTGCACTTTACAGTATCGTCCATGAACAGGCTCAATCAAACCGAGCCTGCAACATTTTCAATTTTGCCGTGTTGGGCTTTCTTTAGGGATTCTGTATTTATCTATTTCATGATCACATCCGTGTTATTTGTGCCGTGTGGCGGCTGTAAAAAGTCTCCCCGTACATTTAATTAATGATGTTATATTTTCGATCCTTGAAGATCGTTTAGCACGACATGATTGTTGTGCTTGTGGTATTTTTAGTTTCAACTTTTCGGCATTTTCTAGTTGGGTGGTTCCAATATTCCTACTTGAATAAAGTTGTACCACCCTAAGTATATGTTGCCTGCTTTTTAAATTTGTCTTTTGACGTCTTATCTGTGATACGCAGGCTTCATAACCTCTGATCCCCTTTCAAAATTACATTTTTGTGTCGCCTCTACGGAGTAGTGGCGACATATAGGGATCACTTCTCCGTCGTCTGTCTGTCCGTCTGTCTGTCTGTCCGTCTGTCTGTCTGTCTGTCTGTCTGTCCGTCCGTCCGTCACAAAACTTGTCCGGACTACTGCTCATAAACTACTTGTGCAATTTCATCCAAACTTTACAGGAATGATCAGTACCAAGTCTAGTTGTGCATATTGTCAGCATTTTCCGGTTCAATGATTTTTGTCAAAGTTATGGCCCTTTAATAATTTTTAATTTTAAAGTTTGTCCGGACTACTTCTCTTATACCACTAATGCAATTTCAATGAAACTTTACAGGATTGATCTGTAGCTCAAGTCCTTGCGCATATTGCACGGGTTTTCCGGTTGAATGATTTTTGGCCGAGTTATGGCCCTTTGACAAAAAGGTGTTTTTTTCTGTGTGTTGCCAGATACACAAAAGCTTGTCCGGACTACTCCTCATAAACTACTGGTGCAATTTCATCCAAACTTTACAGGAATGATCAGTACCAAGTCTAGTTGTGCATATTGTAAGCATTTTCCGGTTCAATGATTTTTGTCAGAGTTATGGCCCTTTAATAATTTTTAATTTTAAAGTTTGTCCGGACTACTTCTCTTATACCACTAATGCAATTTCAATGAAACTTTACAGGATTGATCTGTAGCTCAAGTCCTTGCGCATATTGCACGGGTTTTCCGGTTGAATGATTTTTGGCCGAGTTATGGCCCTTTGATAAAAAGGTGTTTTTTTCTGTGTGTTGCCAGATACGCAAAAGCTTGTCCGGACTACTCCTCATAAACTAGTCTACTGGTGCAATTTTATCCAAACTTTACAGGAATGATCAGTACCAAGTCTAGTTGTGCACTGTCCGTCTTTCTGTCACAAAATTTGTCCCAACATGAAATTGGCCATCATGAGGCGACACATGTGATTACTGATCGCTCTTGTATTTAGTTCCGCCCATTGTTTTCACGTTTAGGGCACACGCTTTTTATTACTTGGGGACCATATGCCGCTTTTCATGGAATGGCACGGAAGTGTCACATTGAAGGTTCCATGATAACCGCCGTATGAACACATCTGCGGATGTTTTTAAATTCAAAATTTCACCATTTTTGTGTTAAATGTTGAATTCTGCTTAAGCCGGTGCTAGGGGGCGTGGACGGTAGTTTGCACTTTCCAGTACCGTCCATGAACAGGCTCAATTAAACCGAGCCTACAACATTTTCAATTTTGCCGTGTTGGGCTTTCTTTAGGGATTCTGTATTTATCTATTTTTAGGTGGTTCCAGTATTCCTACTTGAATACTGTATAATCACCCTTAGGATATGTTGTCTGCTTTTTAAATTTGTCTTTTGACGTCTTATCTGTGATATGCAGGCTGCATAACCTCAGATCCCCTTTCAAAATTCCATTTTATTTAGTTCCGCCCATTGTTTTCTCGTTTAGGGCAAAAGCATTCTTTTACTTGGGGACCATATGCCGCTTTTCATGGAATGGCACTACTGTGTCACATTGAAGGTTCCATGATAGCCGCCATATGAAAACATCTGCGGATGTTTCTAAATTCAAAATTTCACCATTTCCGTGTTAAATGATGAATTCTAACATTATCGGAAATTTTTCTATATAAACAAAGAAGGCCCGAAGCGTGCATTATTCTACAACAATGCACTCGCCGTTCTTATCATCTCCCTGTGTATTTTCACATTGAGGGCGCCATTTTGTTTGAAAAATCTGATAAATAAAAACAATTTTTTGTCGAATTTTGTTGTGAAAACTATCTAGAATGAAAGAAAATGGTCTAACTAAGAAAATGAATCCGAACACCAATATCTTTAATTCAGTCGTTAACGCTGTACAGACGTTTAAAGTGTCCTACCTTCCTCCGCGCTAAACTACCAAAGCATCTCCCGGGGATCGAATTCACGCCAGAGAGGCAACTGGATTAGAAGTCATCGACTCTAACCCCTCGACCACGGAGGCAGTTACACAGGTTCATAGCATGACCTAGAAAATTATGTAAACAAAACACAAGAATCGGAAGTAACTGATATTATAACTTCCTTCAATAAAGATTACCATGAAAGTGGTGGTAAAGTGTTAAAAAACTCTCTTGTTACATGCATCTTCAAAAATAAATATTTATAATACTTACCTTTGTACTGTGGTTTAATTTATTAACAACTGCTCGCCGACAAAGATTCCGCTGTCCCGCAAGAATCAGATACATCCGCGGTATGACGTCACTAAAAGAGTTCTTCTTTTATAAATGCGCGAGATATTCTAGATTTGCTAAGTCGTGAAAAAGTTTTGATTTGTTAATTATAATGTTTTGTTTAATGTTGAAAATATTTATTTCCTATTAATAATTTCTTGGCACTATTGAGCTTACACCTTAATTATAGTATAATTTGCTGTCCTACTTTTTCGACAGCGGTAAATCGTTTCTGCAGTTATTTGCATATTGCGCAATAATTCTACGGGACAGCGTTTTTTTTTATTAATCATTATACGTTCATATTTCAACTTGGATAACTCAATTTGAAATTGAAAAGGGTATGGATGCTTTTAAGAATTCTACCTAAGAATGGGAGCTTCATAGGATCAAATTCATGCACTATTTCGTGGGCTGTTATTCGATTGAGGACACTTCCTTAACTGTAGCCGCCGAAATCCTGTAGATGTGTAGATGACATAGCTCTAAACGCGCCTGAGGGCGCGTCTGTCGCACAAATGGTTGGTTGAAGCGTCGACAAAAAAGATGAAATACGGGCTTACATCAAAGCTCGCTTAAAACTTGGTTGCTCTTAGAAGCAGTTGATGCCTGAACTCTCAACTGCTTATAGGCCTTCTTGTGTGTCTTATGACACATTTAGGCGATGTAAAAAAGAAATTTATGTCTGGTGTAGAATGCATCAAAAATGCACCAAAATCAGGTAGGCCAAAATCTGCATCTCGTAACGAAATCGTTTCAAAAATAAAATATATCATTGAAGGAGATGTCAGATTTACAGTTCGTAATATTGCACGAAAGGTAGGTAATCACTATCAACGGTGCACTTTATTTTGAAGAAGCATTTGAAAGTCAGAAAGATTTCTGCTTGATGAGTGCCACATCTGTTGACCGATGAGCAAAAGATGCAACAGGTTAAGGTGGCAAAAAAACTGTTTCAAATGTTTCCAAAATATGACAAAAACAGTTTGCCAATGTCGTCACAGGTGATGAAACCACGGTCCATTATTTTGAGCCAGTATGAAAAGTTAGCAACAAAATCTTAGCCACTAAACGCCCAAATAATTGCCAAACGGTCTTTGAGTGCAAAGAAGGTTTTGTATGCAATTTTCTTCTCTGGTGAAGGAGTTGCAATAAAAGTGCTGGTGAAAAAGGGCAAAAGTATCACTGGGGAGTACTACAAAGACGTAGTACTTAAAAAACTGAAAAATGTAGTATAAAAAACGACGCCCTGTCACTGGTTTTAAGCATATCCACCTTCTACATGACAATGCCCCCGCTCATACCTCCGTAAAAGTTTCGGCGTTTTTGAAAAATTAACTGATTTGCCTCACCCCTCGTATTCTCCAGACCTTGCCCCATGTGATATCTTTTTGTTTCCGAAATTGAAATCCTTCCTTGCTTGGTGGAAATACAAGTCCCGACATGCACTTGGATCTGCCGTTCATCAGTACCTTATTACTGTACCCATATCAGCGTACCGTGACGCCTTCAATAAGTGGATACATCGGCTGAAACGTTGCATTTCTAGTCAAGGGGAGTACTTCGAGAGCATGAAATGAACACTTTTGAGCTAACTTGAAATTTAAAGTCTCCAGATAGAAATAAGCAATACATTTCGAACATCCCTCGTTAATCCTTTTGGAAACATTAGAAACTATCTTGGCATCTCCACACCTCAAGGAAACAGTGTATGTATTCATACTACACAACATATGGCATGATATATCCATTCCAACAGTAGTAAAGTTTCTATATTGAATGTAAACGAAATACTGTATAGACATATGAACGATGGTGTAACATCAAATTGTGAGCCCGTAAAGCAATAACGCATGCGTTGAAAATTTACCTTTGGCCACTTTTAACGTCGAACAATGACCCTGTCAACATTTCATCATTTAAATTTGATCGAAAGACGATGAGACCTGATGAGTCGTTAAATTTTGATCAAAATGGGATCATACCTAAAAATAGCTGACTGAAAAGATAGATCTGGTAAATTATTTAATAACACTTACAACGCTTTTGGAGCAACTTCCGAGCTTAATAATTATTAGCTATTGAAATAACTTAAAAGAAAACAATGGAAATAGATGTTAGTTTTAATGCTTTTATTAAGATATTGCAAATAACTCCCAATAATAGGGGAAAAAATAACAGTTTTGGTATTGTCACTGTGACCGATAAACATTAACTCTTTTTGTTCAATGTCTAGTTTTATTGATTGAACCTTAATACATTTGACATTTCATTTTGCGGTTTAAACTTTATCAGAATAATAAAATGAAGTTTTAATTCCAAATTCAGATCCAAGTCAATAAGAATGACGGAGGTTGAAGGATTTTCTATATTCATATATCAAAGGGAAAACCCCGTGACTCGCAGGGTAGGGCCAATTTTGACGCGCCACCAGTGCCATAATTTAAACAATCTAATTAGAGATCCTTTAGATGATGTTTCATGCCAAATATCTAAGCTCTTACAGTTAAGCTTTCAGAAAATAATTCCTTCGAAGCTTTTACTTACAGATCAGGAAAATTCCATGACCCGTGACAGGCCAAATTTTGACCCCAGGACTTTAATTTGAACAATCTTGGTAGACATTTATTCGCCAATGTTTCATGTCAAATATAGAAGCTCTAGCTCTTTCAAAGAAAATTGTTTTGAAGCTTTTGCTATATACATTCACATATCAGGAAAGCATGTGACCCCGGACGATGCTGAGCTTAACTCCAGCGTCATTATTTGACCAATTTTGATAGACATCTTTCAAATGATGTTTATTACTCTAGTAGTTGAAATTTCTAAGAAAAAAAATGTGAATCATTTTCTTACGGAAGAGCATTTATGCCAGGTGTATGTTTTTTATTAACTCGAAATTTCGAGTTACTAACTCGAAATTTCGAGATACTTTTCTCGAAATTTCGAGTTACTAACTCGAAATTTCGAGTTACTAAGTCGAAATTTCGGGTAATTTATCTCGAAATTTCGACTTAGTAACTCGAAATATCGAGTTACTTATCTCGAAATTTCGACTGAGTAACTCGAAATTTCGACTTATTAACATTACAAGAACGGCCAAAGTTATTAGTTAGATGGTATAAGATATAGTAGGCAGTGCCTTTGAACGATGGAGATGGAGAAACGGGTGTCTGGACAAAAACTATTGAAATTTAACTTAAACTTAGTAATGGCATGTACACACCCGACCTAAAAAAACAAGGCTTCCTTTAATTTGTACGTTCAGGCGTTCTTCACACGTTGTATTGTATCCCATCTGTTCGAACATATCTTTTCACTAATCATAGTCTTCTCATCCCTGTAAAAAAAACGATCCTATACTTCACGTGTGGGACATCTGAGGAAAGTATCGCGGTGTGGCCAAAATAGGGCGTGCTGTGGCCTTTGTCAAAATTGTTGGACTGACTATATTTCTTGTAAAATCGGATGCTTTTATATTATTCCCAACATATATATAACAACAAGTATCACTTTTATCAACTTTTATCAACACAATATCAAAGTATTAGTAAATAATGAATAATGTTAACATTATTAGTATAAAGAAACGTGACAGACTAACTGGCGTATACACGCCAATTAAAACTTATCTAACACATGATATTGCACAGTTTACAATAGGGTGGGTTTTGGACTTGTTGTTTCTCCACATGATGGTTGTATATGTGCTTAAGAAAAAGAAACACCCGGTTAACATAAAAATGTGGAAAGTGTGATTTTACAACCCCCCTCCACAAAAAAGCGAAGGATATGTTCCGTATGTGTGGACAATTTGACCCTATAAAATTGTTCTGTTAAATAAATGTTAAAGGTGCTCTGTCAATGTGCAACAGCTACACACGAAAGAAAGTATCTTGAATTCAATCCTTGCTTTCACCGGCAACCAATGAAAGTCGTGCAATGTAAGTCGAAATTTCGAGTTAGTAAGTCGAAATTTCGAGTTACTAACTCGAAATTTCGAGATAAGAAAGTCGAAATTTCGAGTTAGTAAGTCGAAATTTCGAGTTAATAAGTCGAAATTTTAAGTTAGTAAGTCGAAATTTTGAGTTAGTAACTCGAAATTTCGAGTTATTAAACAACATACACCTGGCACTAATGCTCTTCCGTATTTTCTAGATCATTATACAAACTTAAAAGGAAAACCTATGAAACCGTGGCGGGACCAGTGTTGACCTAAGACATATAATTGATATTAGTATATGATTTATAAATAGCTTTGAAATGCCTTTTTCTGATTGGTGAAGAAGTTACTTTTATGTAAAATAACAGGTCAATAACAGGGTAAATTCACTGTTTCTTTTTCTTCTAAAAATAGATTTTCAGAGTAAAATCACCGTTTGTTCTCAAAAAAAAATATTTTCTGGAAATCCCACTAAAGACGCGATGCTATAAGTTACGTCACGCCAAGTTTGTTGTAATTATTCTGAATAAACGTTTGGCGACTGGCAAATAAAAGCGTTTTTTAGTTATCGTCTTGACATTTTAAGCATATTTCAAATTTAGATTGCTAATGGGCTCATTAAAATACAAGGCCAAATTTTGGACAAAAGGCAGACAAGCTGAAAAATGACTATTTCAGTCGTATTAAATGGCAGATTTGATTTCCAAAATAAAAGCGATTTATAAATTATAAAATACAACAGATATATACTTTTTAGCTGGTGTATATGCTGTCCCCTAGGTCAATATCATTTTTAGTACATATCACATCCTATTCACCAGCTAAAAACTCCATATATT
The DNA here is from genome assembly GCF_026571515.1 of Ruditapes philippinarum. NCBI lineage: Eukaryota > Metazoa > Mollusca > Bivalvia > Venerida > Veneridae > Ruditapes > Ruditapes philippinarum. Next base: position 23,798 of record NW_026856901.1, on the reverse strand, counting down.
TTGGAGCTCTTGGTCTTGTACTTTCAGACAAGAATATTTTTATTTTACATTTCTAAAACCTCATTTTGGGCCCTGTGTCCAATTTATGCCACTGACCTGAACCATTTGAACAGTTTTGATAGGGTACCCAAAAAAGTTCATTTCCGTGTAGTTTGGTAAAAACATGCAGTGATAGATTTTAGGGAAGATGTTTTTCAGACGCATGACGGACGAAGATGGAAGCCGGACAGAGGGAGGTCATAATAGTTTAACAATAGGAACCTTGTGCTCAATTAAGCTAAAAGGGAAGACCCGTTGATAATTGTGAGAACACTTATGGGTCAACCTTTTTTATGTTATACCATTGTATTTTTACTGTCTTTACATGTATGTATATGTTTCTAATTTGGCAATAAGATATGTTTAAATGAAAAGGCTTACAAGGTAAATAATAGTTAACTATTTTCGTAAGCAGCATAAAATGTCTGTGTTGCATTACAAATGATTAGAATAATTAGAATTGTTAACAGAATGCTGATCATTCATAATCTGAAAAGACAATAGAAATATTTATATCTGCATGGCATAGACTTATTGTGCAAAATCATAGGGTTTACATTTCAAAGTCGAAATATTGCCTGTGAATAGTTTATCTGTTTTCAACAGGGGCCAAATTTGAGCTTGTGATGGGTCATAATTTAACATGTAGGTGTAAGTTTTCAACGTTGCAAATTGAACAATAATCCGTTAAAAATTGACCTGTGTGTCATTTTTCAAAGGGCTTAAACTTTAATTGTTACGAAATTTATGATCTTGGTATTATTTTGTGTAAACTTAATTTGAGGTTATGCCATGTAAAACTCTTATAACACATTGTTATGTTTTACTAGTTAACTTTTGTTTTGTCGTTTACTGATTATAAGCAGGCTTCAGTAAATACAGTGTCGATGTTTCAGAGCTATTCTTGCAATAATGGACATCCTGGCCGTTTAACCTACAGAGAATGTAGCGTATGTACACATATTGTTTTATATGAAGTAACAAACATATGTATAATCAATATTTGATATACATAAAGTTTGATAAAGTTATGACAATAAAAATAACATTCATTTGTGCTGACATAATCTTAAAGTGTTTGTCATGCTAAGTAATAGAAAGAGCAGCGGAACATGAGGCTATCTGATTTGCACTAGGGGGCGTTGCAGCCGAGTATAAATCAGATTGCCGATTGTTTTGATGTTCTTTTTCTTTTGTATCATAATCAAAAGTAAAAACACGTTCCCTGATATATGTACCAGAAAATGAACCCCACAAAAAGTAGCCAATGAACGAGCGTCTGAATATGAAATTTCCATCGCTATCCCTTTCTCTGTCGTCACAATATGTAAACCCCGGACAAAATGAACCAATCAATGGGCATGCTCTGGAGTGCGGGTAACTAATACCTGCACTCCAGTTAACGCACTGTGCATGTATATTTATAAGATTTAACTCTGTCACATTTTCAACAGAAAGTCCCCAAACTTTGATACAATATGTAATTGTATCATAGTTTGGAGACCTTTCTGTTGAAAATGTGTCAGGGTTAAATCGTATACATATACATGCACAGTGCGTTAACTGGAGTGCGGGTATTAGTTACCCGCACTCCAGAGCATGCCTATTGATTGGTTCATTTTTCATATTATGACGGCAGAGAAAGGGAAAGCGACAGAAATATTATATTCAGATGTTCGTTCATTGGTTCATTTTAGCCGGGGTTTCATATTGTGACAACAGGGAACGTGTTTTTATGTTTGACTATGATACAAAAGAGAAAGAACACCAAAACACTCGGAAATCTGATTAATACTCGGGGGCTACGCCCCTTCGTACAAATCAGATAACCTCGTGTTTCGGTGCTCTTTCTATTACATATAAAATTAGAGTAGACTACTGGATAGCTTGTTTTGTCATATTTTGTTCGTAAGTATTAAATAATAAGTATTAAATTATAAGTATTGAATATAATGATGGGATATTTCAGGGCTGTGGTGGATCCGGAAATTCTGGAAATCCTGGTCGTTTAACCTACGGAGAACGCAGTGTATGTACACATAATGTATTACATGTAGCAAAATAGGTTTACATCAAAAGTAGTCATTTAATTATTTAAAATTTGTGATGTTCCTTCCTGTAAATCTGCAGTAAAGATATATTGTCATTGTGCGTCATGCAAAATCTATATATAAAAATTAGGTAATATTTATCGAAAGTCTCCTCAGGTCTACACTGAAAATAAGCAACTTGCAGATAATGCATTTTTTCAATTTTTCATCGGTATGACATCAGCATTTCCGGAAACTATTTACCACCGACAGAACAAGGACACAGTGTAAATATTGTGAGATATAAACACATGCATCGTGTTACATATTGAACTCCATATTGCAAAACAAATCTATACTGAAAGTAATCATTGGTTTATAGTAAATATAAATCAATAGACACGAACACAGGCGTTCGGCAAAGCTGTCTTGCAAAAAATGGTTAAATTACCATAAATTAATCTCCCCTTGATCATCGAAAACACAATTACTATCCAGAACAGGTTTATTATATTCCAAAAATATAAGGTATATAACTCTCCGCAGCATATTTCCCGATATGGTCAACTTTTTTAAAACAAGACATATTTTCATATCTTTACGTGCAATAGATATTGAGCTGTCGATATTCATTCAGGATAAACAAATATTAAACAAGATTGCATTTGTGAAAAAAGCTATGCCACAGCATTAATACAACTTTAAATAGTAGTGTAGGAACATATTTATTTGGTTTCTATACATTTGAAGATTGTCATAATGCATAGATCCCTGACCTATCTAATTCTTATTATCAGATTAGTGGTTAAATCTATTTTTATTCAAATAAAAGCTCAGAGTAGGAATACATCAAGTCTAAACATCAAAGCTCTATGCCAAGTACCTTCAGTCAAATTCTTTTTATTCATTTTTTACTATATGTACATAATGAAAATCAATGACGCCCGGGCGGAGCCAATATTAACCCCTGGGCTATAATTTGAACAATCTTGGTAGAGGTTCACTTCTCATGCCAAATATTTAACCTCTACTCTAGCCTTTGTCAATTCAATTGGGCAATTTTAAAGTAAAGGGCATAATTAAAACAATTTACTATAGATGATATCATGTAACAAATATTAAAGCTCTAAGCCTTGAACCTTCAGACAATAAATTTTCTTGTTTACTATATGTACATATTGAAAATCAATGACCCCCGGGACGGGCCAATTTTGACCCCAGGGCTATAATTTGAACAATCTTCGTAGAGGTGCACTACACAATGTTTCATGCAAAATATCTAACCTCTAGCATTTGTCAATTGCTAGAAGAAGTCTTTACTATATACATACAAGGAAAACCTTATATGACATATGAGCCCCAGGCGGGGTTGATTTTGTCACTATAGGCAAAATTTGAACAACTTTGGTAGAATACCTATAGGCAATAACACATACCAAATATCATACCTCTAAGCCTTGTACCTGCAGACAAGAAGGTATTTTAAGTTTTTACTATTTGTACATAAAGTGAAAATCAATGACCACCGGGCGGGGCCGATTTTGACCAGAGGTCTACCAGACAATGCAACATATCTAAGCTCAAGGCCTTTTGGGTCTTTACAAGATGATTTTTTTAAAATTATCCTTATAGTTGCTTATTATAAAACCAGATTTCTGCATGGAATGAAATTCTTTGAACAACTTTGGAAGCCCTTCACCCAAGGATCAATCCTGTTTGGTTGAAATTCGACTAGTGGTTTTTCAAAAGAAGATTTTTTCACTATATAATCTATAGAACACACGATCAAACACACGCACACACACACACACAATCACGCACGCACACACGCACACATGCAAACACACACACACACACACACACTGGTGAATCGCTATATGTCACCGCTTCGCAAATGGTGCGGTTGCATAAAAATATTAAAGTTGCGAGATCGACAACTTTGTGCCAATGAAACTTCCAAATCTACCAAGATTAAACAATAATTTTGCTGCATTTTTTGGCCATTTTTTCAACTATTGAATGGTGATTCATGAGGGACTATGTTGAAGTACTTGCAAAATCGTATTTAACGATTGAGTTTTGTATTTCTATAGGAGGAGATTATTTTGAAAGGTTGAAATAGAAATACTATAAATACTTTATAAATATTTATTGACTTAATTACAATAGATAACGATACACCTTCATAAAAGTTGACATATTTTATATATATTATATCTGTAAATTTAGTGTTAGGTTTGCTCTTATTACGATTAACAATTAACAATAGATATGATGTGATGGAATATTTCAGGATCGGTATGACATGAAGTCTTCTGGACAAAGAGACCGTAAAAACAGACGACATGCTATGGTAAGGGGTTTACAACATCATTTTATTTCCACAAACAACAGGTGTTAAGTGGTGTGTAGCAGCTGTGAAATGTTGTTTCGTCGTTCATCTCAGATATGCTATTTGGAATTTTTGATTTGAGAGACGTTGCAACTTTTAGGGTTTTTTATTCGTTTGGGTCAGACCAAAAAAATAATGGTAGCGAAATTTCAGACCCTTATATGCTTATTTGCAAAAACCGAAAGTCGTCCGAGCTCCTCGAAGCAGTTTCTTCCCTCTAGAAATACATTAAAGCCGATAAATTAAGGGGAGATTACTGCGTAAAGATTGTCAAATAACGGGCGCATTAATTTTTTAAATATGATAAACAAGATCAACAAGGAAAGGCGGCGTCCAATGAACGGGGACTTCCCGGGACTTCAAGCCTTCCCGGGGAAAAAAACATAGCTCCCGATTGGTCGAAGATTTCTAATATTGTGTAATTCTTTACATGTATACATGATTATTTACATCAGTGTTTAACAAAAGGTTTACCGTGACCAGAATATCCGAAATTAATGAGGATTACATAGCTTAATTTAGAATAATGAGGTTTTCTTCATTATTAATAACTTCCCGCGGTCGAGGGGTTACACGCTCTTTTAGAAAGCGTTAGGTCTGGAGTTTTAGATCCAGTTAGGGCAACTCACGTTTAAAGCCAAATAAACATTGAATTGAATGTGTTGCAATTAGCCTCTTGCCAATTTACTACTGTTATAACACTGGAAACAGCATTTGGTGGCACTATACAAAAGCCAATAGGATGCAAATTTATTTCTGAGTCTGAGATCAGCGCTATGTCATCCGCGTAGAACAGTGTAGATACCATCATAGAACCAACGTTAATTCCAAGCCCAAGACTATTAATTTCGTGAATGAGGTCATTTGCAAACACGGACCAGAGCGTCGGTGACAACGTACACCCCTGCTTATTTAATGTATTATTTTTAATATCTTATTTAATCTATTTTTATAATCCACACAATGTTTACATGCGCACGTACGACGTTAAGGTGCAAAACAATCAACAATTTCTTCGATATGAAATAAGCGGGATTAAAAGTATTATTTTTTTTAATCATTTTTTTGACACCAGAGAAAGGGGTCTCGCAAGCGTGACAGCAGCAGTGACAACAACAGTGATAGCAACAGTGGCAGTGGCAGCGGTAGTGACAACGACAGTGATAGTGAGAACGATAATGAAAACGACAGTGACAGTGAAAGCGAAAGCTAAAGAAAATTGTGTGTATATATTTTGCATAACATTTAGCATAAAATATCTGCTTTTAATATTATCTTGTTCTTTTAACTAATGTTAGAATAATACAAAAGTTGAAAGTCTTGCTCATATTATGTTTTCATTTTTCGTTAGCTTGAAAGGTATTTAATGAAACGTAAAAAAAGCCATACAGAGGTCAATTACACGATGGACCGCTCTTTATTCATTAATATTGTATATATATTATATACACGTTTCAAAATAATATATATGCATGTATATGACATAAATGAATGTCGTTTTCTAAAATACTGGTAGATTGATTTTTACACATACTATACTTTCCTACTTATATTGTCCAAGTGAGTGAAAAAACATTGCTGTTTTATTGTCCCAGACTGTAAATATTGATTTTTATTAAATGTATACAAATTATCTCTGGATGACCATCTTGCTTCATTATACAGTGTAACTTCCGAATTCCGGAACTTCTGAAATCCGGAAACTTCTAAATACCGAACAATTTTTTCGGTCCCGATTTTTTCCCTTCTATTTTTCTATTAATATAATACTTCTGAATTCCGGAACTTCTAAATTCTGAATTCCGGACGATATTTTCGAAAATTTAGAGTCAAGTCAATGCAATTTTACCTCCAAAAACCGGAAATATCCAAAGGTGTGAAATACATTGTAAACCCTGCAGGAAGATTTAATCTCCCTATCGATTGTTTATTTATTAGCGGTGACCGTGTAATTTGACACTCGTTAAAATCACAAACTGTGAAATTGTATGTTTGAAGTGATGCGGTTAATCAAAGTAATTTACGGCGGTCAGTTAATTTGAAGTGTTTATTAGCGGATTAAATGACAATTTATTGGACAATGTATGCATCAAAAGTCTTTAGGGATTTTATAGCATTTGATGTAATAATTAGTTAACTAGCATCGGACGATATGTAAGTTTATGCAATTTACAACATTTCTACAAACTGATAGAAATTCCGAAGCATTTGCAAGTAAGATAAAAATGTATTCTTTTCATTCACATCTTTATCTTGATTAAAAGACTATTATATATGATATTACAGTAAAGGCCACTTCTTCCTTGACATTTAGTGATATTAAGTGGCTTAGTCTTGTCCGCATTTTCATAAACCTCTGAATTCCGGAAACCTCTGAAATCCGAACTTTTTGACAAGTCCCATGGGTGTTCGGTTTTCGGAAGTTACACTGTAGTTAGATAAAACTATCGCGAATAGGGCACTGATTTATTTACCGTATATGTATATAAAACTATCGCGGATAATAAAATGATTTATTTACCATATATGTATATAAAACTATCGCGGATAATACAATGATTTATTTACCGTATATGTATATAAAACTTTCACGGATAAGGCAATGATTTATTTACCGAATATGTTTACGGGAAAAAAACTTTAAACTTGTTCCCGATTAAAACCCAAAATTGATTGATTTTATTTTTCATTTTCACAGACGTGGCCGAGGGTGACCATCTTCATAGATTCCAAGAATTCAAAGTGCTTAGAAGCTTTGTCTGATGTGCACAGTGTTAAGAATAAAGTTATGTTAACCGGCTAACTAACGGAGTTTTCACTTATTTTTCTTAAATATAACAAGTTACTTGTATTGTGGATATATTAATTATTGCTGATTATTCTCATTTTTTATACAATGTCGACTGATATACAAATATGTATAATATTGTTGTTGTATTTTTAACAAATAAAATTTAATAGCAATTGGTTGATATATGAGATTAACATAACTGATTATTTAATTTCGAAAATAAATATTATTTTCTGGTTAACTTTTGTTATGATGGGGGAAATTTAGCAAATGATACAAATGCATAAGGCTGATAAACAAGTTATTCTATTCACAGATACATTTAGAATGTTGCAAAAAAGATCTTAACACAATAAATTGATTGTGTTTTGTTTCAAATATATATGCAATTTTGAACGCATGTTAATATAAATATTCAAAATACTGTTTGTTTCAAGCACGAAGTGAAATCACAATGACATTTAATATAATTATGTGTAATTTACAGTTGTGGGTATGATAAAGTACTGACTTGTGACATGCATATATCATCCTAACATTTGCTTGCTATATCGAAGTTAAACGAAGCAATAAATATAAATCTTAATAATGTGTTTGTAAAACTGTAAATGTGCCATAATATTGCTTTAATTCAGATTTAGGTAAATGACTGTTCATGCTTTTCTCCGTTCCTGTCTTCAAAAAAGCTAAGAAGCCTGGAAGATCTTCATATAACCCCATCTTTATTTCAATTCTATTAAATAAAATAAATTTGCAAATTCTTAACATGATTGACAGTACATTTTGTTTTATTTTGACAGCTCATTTTCGTTTCATTTGTACATTTTTATTTTTGTATTATGTTATGCTTTAATTTAGTTAACATTGCATAATTAGCAGTGTACTGTATTGCATAGTTGATTTGCTATATAAATAAATCATTTAAACAAGCGGAAAAGGAAATATAACAACAATCACTTTTATTAGAAGCCACGTCACAATAGTAACAATATGACTGATTAGCATTTAGAAAACTACCCGATGAAGGGAAAAAAAACCTAAATACTTACTGTCTTTAACTATTTCAAGATTTAAACCTCCTTGATGAAATTTAAAGTATTCTGGGTTATTAGTTCCAAACACAATAATCTTAATTTTAGAAATACGGTCATATCCATTCTAAACAATACTGATTAAAATCATTAAGTAAATTTTGAAAAAACAGGTTCGTTTTCGCTTATAATGACAGTGTCGTCGGCATATAATTGGTACAAATAATTTTAAGTATGTTAGCACATTGTCCTCAATGTTTTCAATATTAATGCATTGATTATTGCGAGACAAATGCTCTTTTAAGTCATTAAGGTAAATAAAAAATAAAATTGGGGACAAATTTTCCCCTTGACGGACGACACAGTAACTCTTGCAAAATGGAAATATAGTATTGTTAATAGAATCACAAGATTTAATGTCCTGGTACATATTATAATTATATTATTTGTAATAGCTTGTCATTAATGTTCGTTTTAAGTAATTTTCCCCAGAGGCCTATACGCCATATTTTATCAAAAGTGGCTGAAAAATCAATAAATGAGCAAAACAGTTTTTTTCCTTTTTCGTTTAAGTTTATCAATGAGAAATATTAAGATGAACACATGATCGGTGATTGAATACTTTTGCCTAAATCCGGCTTGGTTCTCGTTTAAAATGTTATTGCTGGTTATTCTTTCATTTAATACCGCCATTAAAAATTTATCTAATCAACTAAGTAAAGTTATTGGCCTATAATTCATGGAGTCACGTGATGAACCTTTCTTTTTATATTACGGGGCGATAGTGCCGATTAGGCAACAATCAGGTAGTATTCCCGAATCAAAAATTTTATTTAAAAAATCGCACAAAATGGGAACCATCAACTCTTTTGTGCTTTAAAGGTATTCATTATAGATGAAATCTTGAGGAAATGCTGCCTTTAAATCATTAGTTATATCAATAATTCTTATTAGTTCTTCCTTTGAGATTTTACAGTTCAAAATTTCGTTTTGATTTAAATTGGCCTCTTGCATGTCAAAGTTGATTTTGCGAAAAATGTGCTAAAAATGAAGTCCATAGTATTGAATTTAATCCAAAACTATTTCAAAATAAATCCAAAATTGAAAACACGTCCGCCAATTTTACCACAATTCAACATATCTCTTGCAATAAGTCAGACAGATGCACACATTTTGTCAATAAAAGCAAATCATTGCTGTTGGTGCTTAAACTAGTATTTTAACTGGTACGAAAAAATATATCTCAAAGAAAAAACGATAAGTAAGGCTGATGTGACAACTAACATTATTCACAAAGATTTAGATTTATCCACAGGCGCTAGTCACATAATAAAAAAAATTACATAATCGGTCTATATATGTATATAAAGATATAAGGCCCCCAACGAAACAAAAACATCATGCGGAACAAACAAGAACACTGCTGCAATAAAAGACCAGATAACGGTTATCTCTTTCCGGTCGCCATCTGAAAGGATCAATCCAAGTGCCAAAGCTTTCTATTTCATTAAAATCCCTCAAATAGCAAAGAAATTGGGAAAAGTTTCGCAAAATGCCATTATTTTCAATTCATGTTGTTTTCGACGTCCAGTCCATTCATGTTTACAAACACGATTTTTGATCGATTTTTACGAAAAAAAAAAAAAAACGGCTAGAATTTCCACGTACGTTCCATAAACAAACTCTTTTCCTATCGATCTGCGAAGTCTTCACTGATCAAATGCACTTTTCGTACGTAATTCATTAAAAAATACACAAGGATCTCGCTTGTGACAGTATTTTATCGCTATGTTTAGCGCATGTATATATTGTTCCGCTCTGAATATTATATAAGGATTTGATCTGTTAAGATAATCACCGGAATACTATTGACCAATCGTATAATACTATTTCTTTGCTTCATTTACCTGTCACTTCAAATTCAAAATGGCGCACTTTACTTGACCTCCGCTTCTACAACCAACATTTTTTAAATATTTGCGTACAAAGAGGGCTGTAGTTTAATTTAGCCTTCGCAGATTGATAGAAAAAGAGTTTGTTTATGAATTTTATGAGGAAATTTTAGATGTTTTCTATTTATTTCGTAGAAATCGACCAAAAATCGTGTTTGTATACATGAATAGATTGGACGTCGAAAACGACATGGATTGAAAATATTGGCATTTTGCGAAATTGTTACTCATTTCTTTGCTATTTGAAGAATTTTAATGAAATAAAAAGCTTTAACGCTTTGATTGATCCTTTCAGATGGCGACCATAAAGAGATAACCGTGATCTGGTCTTTTATTGCAGCAGTGTTCTTGTTTGTTCCGCATGATGTTTTTGTTTCGTTGGGGGCCTTATATTTTTATATACATATATTGACCGATTATGTAAAATATTTGATTATGTGACAAGCGCCTGTGGATTTATCGTTATTTCTTCACAATGTAATGTAGTTAAACCAAACAGACAGCTCATTTCCTATGTGCCTTGGTGTATGAAAAGATACATTAACGTTATATTCTACATTGCGTTAATGTTAACAAATAATCCGAAAATTAATTCAGGATACTTGGTCTTTACCAACACTTGTGTTTAAGATATTATACCATTTGCTGTCTCAGTGTTTCACGGAATTGGCAAACGATAAATGACTGTTTACTTTATTTGCAGTTTGTTAATTATTCTGATAGTGAAAATTGACTCAAAATGGAACAACAGTGTTGCCACGATTTTCACTAAAAATATACTCTCAAATAAATTGAAAACTAAATCCATTTATTGGCAGTATATTCCTAAATGTTTTCGTCTGGTCATTCTAAAAGTAAACTACATGCATATATGTTTAAGCTTTTGGACCTCAGTGTAGTCCATTTAACAAACATTAATAGAAGTGGATGTTAAAGGGATTACAGTGAGGTATAAAAGCCCAAAACATTTAAAATAGATCTACTGGTGCATTTAAAACGGAAAGTTATATACACGGATAATAAAGAACTTTTATCAGAAATAATATCTTATGTTTGTGCTATTCTCCACCTGGTTTTTGCTTTCCAATTTTTTGGTCATTTCTTAAAATTACAGTAAAAGGGTTGAGCGAATAATCACACAATTTCTTTGTATAGAAATGTGATATTAATCTCGAAACATTATCTCTAGCTCCGTTATGCCAAAACACCTCAACGAAGTTCTTTTAAGGGTTCATTTAATCAAAGGACCGCCTCCGTGGTCGAGGGGTTAGAGTCGATGACTTCTAATCCAGTTACCTCTCTGGCGTGGGTTCGATCCCCGGGAGATGCTTTGGTAGTTTAGCGCGGAGGAAGGTAGTCTAGTACTGGTGTAACTCTCCAGGAACGATGGTTAGGAAACTACCCGCCTATATGACTGAAATACTGTTGAAAAAGGCGTAAAATGAAACAAACAAACAAACAAAATTTAATCAAAGTGAAAGTATACTCATTTTGTAATTGTCAAATTGACTTGAATTGACTATATATTTCAATAAACTGGTCGTTGTAATGGTGATTGACCAACACATGATTTTTGAAAATGTTTAGGGTAAAAATAAATCTACTTAAATAAATAAAAAAGACTGCCCACTCTTGTTATAAATTAAAAGTTACATATTCCGACGGATAATTCCACACATCTTCGAGTGAGTTATTTATCATTCATGTGAAGTAAATTATAAAATTGGAAGGAATTATGAGAAAATGTTAACTTATTTTGACTTTTACCTGTTCACTCTATATCTACCCTTGAATGGGCATAATGTCACTTTAACATACTCTTGTTTGTCATATAGTTAGCGCAATACGTATGCTGTAAAAGAGCATTTGCTGAGAGTTCGCTCCGTAATAGATATTGTTGAATATCTTAAGGGCAATTGCCTCTAAATCGTCTTCATACCGTTTGAGATTGACTTTATACCTAAAATAAATGAGGCCTTTGTTTATGTAATGAAATTAAATATCTACTTTGGCCACTTGCAAGGAGAAGATTCTTAATAATGTTCTTATGCCCAACGAATTACAGGCAGTGTCCTTAACGTTTACATAAACGGTTCATCTAACCCTGGAGTTAAAAAAAACATTCAGGTAACATTTATCTAATAAAACTATTTGAAACATACATGTATGATCTACACAAATACAGTTATCTTAAAACTACTAGTATATATAGTTTATAAATTAGCTTTGACATTTACCAAATCATATGACATTACAATTTACATGAATTGATGACGGTTCATGCATTAACTGTGTGCTCATTTTAATGACAGAAGGAAACGGAATATTCTAGTGGCTAGTATTTTTCAATTTCTACATTTTGTAATATTTTCAAATTTTAAGTGTAATTTTTAGTGTTGATATTATTTTATCATGTTAACGTAATGGTTACTTGTGCGGCTAGGTACGGCCAGGGACTGCCTTCCATAAATTTTGATTTTCCTTGTTGTTATCTGTACTCGTATCCTAGACGGTTTTATGGAACAGAATAAAACAATAATATTAGTTTTTTTTTTTTGAAAACACTGTGTCATTATAAATATCACCACTCATTGAAGATGATAGAACGAAATGTTTACCCGAGACAAGTGATATAACGCCTCGGTTAACATTGTCTTGTCAAGAGTAGTGACATAACGCCTCTGTTAACATTGTCTTGTCAAGGGTAGTGATGTCACGTCTCATTGGATATTATTATAGTGATGCAACATCTTGAACGACATTGTCTTGTCACGGGTAGTGATGTCACGTCTCATTGGATATTATTATAGTGATGCAACATCTTGAACGACATTGTCTTGTCACGGGTAGTGATGTAACGCCTCAGAAGATATTGTTTCGTCAAGGGCAGTGATGTAACACCTCGGTTGATATTGTTTTGTCAAGATCAGTGATGTTACGCCTCAGTTGACATTGTCTTATACGGGGGATTGTGATAACGCCTCGGTTGACATTATCCTGTCAAGGGAAGTGATAATATATTAAATGCATGTAATTTCTAATTTTAAGTCCGTAAGATTTTACGTCCCGATCCAAAATATTTATATACGAGCCCGGATCATGGGATTCTCCCCAAATCTGAAAATTGTGCAGTGAATCTGAACGACTCATTCTACTATAGAATCATGACAATCGCGAATGTCGCATGAAAATAATTGCAAATACGCCACATCTTAATTATGATTTGAATATTTGACTATGACAAAAATATTTTGAAAAAGACATTGTAATTTAAAGGTAATTTTATATAAGTTTATAAATTATTCAGCTTACAAGCCTGGCTATTTCATGTACAAAGTTTAACTATTAATATTTAGATATCAATACTTGATGAATGATTTTAAAATTATTTGAATAATTGACCATAGTGGTGAAGCCTATATCAAGCAGAACTTCCCTTATTCTGTGACTTAATTTTTTATTGTTTGAAAACAATGTGCAATGTATCTTGAAATAAGATGTGAAAAGTGTAGCAATGTAGCGGATAAAATTTCAAAGTTTGCCTAATTGGTTTGATAACTATATAATATATGTAAAATATGAATAACACAAAAACCTGTGTACATCTTCTAATTTGATTGACAACCGTGACCTAAGGGGAGTGGTGGCTTAATGATTAAGGTGTCTGCCTCTCAACCAATGAATCAGGGGTTTGAGCCCTAATTGGGTCACAACCACGTTTCTTTATATAGTTCAGTCAATTTGTAAAACAAATACATCAGAAAATTGGAAAAGCACCAAACTTAATATAAATAAACTTTGTGCTATATAAGAACAAATGAGCAATGGACAGATTTTTGAAGATCAAATATGGCGGAAAAAAATTCAAATGGCCACCATACATGTTTAAAAAAAAATAAAAAACGTTAGTTTTTACTGAATCAGCTTTAAAAATCATTACATATTAGGATACTAAGCATAAAAGCACGAAAAATAGTTGTAATCAGTATTTTAATAGTGCCTTGTCTCCTTAAACCTATTATACTTAAAATATTTCATTATTTCTGTTTGTCATAAGTTTTCACGACTTTGGAAATCAGACGAAATAAAATATTGTAGTTATTAAAATCGCTGTCGCATTAAGATGTTAAGACATCTTTTTTATAACATCGTTTGATCTTTTTGGTTAACAACATTAATTTATCACAAGGAAAACAGATTATAAAAAAGTGCTTAAAATCTAGTACGTCATGTTACATAAAAAATGATAAGTTCAATGGTTACATTTGGGGATAGCAAACGGACAATAATCTGCACTATCTTATCTCAAGTCAGGTGCACAGCACGCGCTGCAATTTTATCTTGTAAATAAGAGATAAATAAGCTACTGTATGAAAAATTTATTAAATACCTCATCTTCCTTTGCTAATGCCACCGTTACACTTAATTTTATGTCAAATTCCGATTCAGTGCCCCTTTGGGTGCCAAATTTAACTAAATGTTATATTTGGTTGCTGTGGTGGATGACCGTTGGCCTCCGTTTGCAATCATGTTTTCTGAAACCTTTTTTTTTCTGTGTAATTGGCATTTCGATTTATTTATCAATCAAAAGTAAATCTTTCTTCTTGTATTTCCCAATTATAAATTTAAAAGTGGATACAATTTATTCCTTAACAAATCTAAAAAAAATCCAGATATTTTGCTGTAATAAAATGGTAAACTGTGTGTTAACTGTAATCAACTTTTTTTGACAGTTGATCTCACAGTCGTTAGAGACGATAATATTTCGCATCTTTATAGACGCTTAGTAATCGATAGCTGGATGAAAATACCGAAAGATACTGCAAAACAAAACAAACAAAAAATACAAAAACTAAATTATCTTGCCGAAACATCTTTACGTAGTTGACTATTCATTTTATGTTGATGAATAAATATTTAATGATCAAAACAATATGTCATATTTCAACTATTTACAACGTTATGACGTTCTTTTTATCTTTACAATGTTCGTTTCAACATGTCTTTCTGTAGTTTCATACACTGTTTTCGCTTTAATCGGGACACCTCGATTACTATTTGTTATCTGAAATATTTCGACTCTGTCCGTTATCGGAATACCTCGCTGGCTATCATTGGTTACATTAAAATTGGCGGGGCCCTATTGGAAATAACACTGAAGATTTCACTGATATGTATCGAAATTTATTTATTTTCCTTTTAAGTTTACACTTATAGTATATGGCCGGGCTAGCCAAAGCCAGAACCCTTTGACTTCCCCGTACATGGTTAAGCACCTGTTTCTCTGTGATATATTTTTTCTATAGCGAGTTGGTAAAGCAGAGACCATGTTTCTTTGGCCTGTATATTAACAGGTATTTTTGCCAGAGGGACAAAATGTGTTGTTTTTGGTCTCGGGTCACAGTAGATTTTGGGCTTCAACGAAATGAATTGCAACTTTTTTGACTGCTTGACTATAGCAGATGAGATAGTTTCATTGTAGATTTGCAATTTTATGTCATATATGTTCTCAACAAAATGTATTTTCTTTTTCCAGGTTGTGTAGTTTGGTATCAAAATTATCAGACGTATTGCTTGTAGAACATTGACGGCACGAACTTGATATTTATTTGAAGAGTGCTACCTTAAGGTAAATGTTTGTTTTTTTCAAACCTTGTTTTTTTCTCATTTAACTTTATGTAAAGGCTCTATCATACACACTGACACAATGATAGTGACATGTCATAACAATATTACACAAAGAGCTTGAAATTAATTCTTAAAAAGAGGAGGTAAATCAACTTAACGAATATTTAAATGTGAAATGTATGAAAGGTGCGCTGTTTGTTATGTGTCTGAAGTCATAATGACTACTTATTCCAGGAGAGACAGCTCTGGGAAAATGATGATTTTCACATATAAAGCTAGTTGGTTAATATTTCCCTCATTTTCCTTACTCATTTTCAATTTATTTGTATAAATCCTAAGTAGACGAATAAGCTTAATTTTCAATAACTGAAGTATTTACATAATAACTAAAAAGTAGAGAAAACTTTCACAGCCAATGGATTCTTCAGAAGTCCTAATAAAATTTGGATCATTACTCTAGACGGATATAAAAGAGCATTTAAACTGTGGTTAAGGACACTGTCAGCAATAATTTTATAGACGAATCAGAAAATAGAAATGAATCATGTCACATAACTATGAAATATGCCTTTAAGTACTTCCTGTGTAGATTGTTAGCAATTTACCACATAAGAACTATTTAGGGTATACCGTCTGAATTTTTTCAAGACATACAAACATTTCTGTAAATGAAAGGAAATGGAAACATAATACTCGAGCCTTAGTTAGGACAGTTGCTCTTTATCTTTGGGACATTTCTTACTACGAAGAAGGTATCTATTCTGATTATCATGCTTGTTGCTTCGAACCTGTGATAAGTCTCAACCAAGCAATTTCTTTGCAAACGAATTCTTCGTACAGTAAAAAGATTATACATATAAGACCAAGTCTGTCATAAAGGGAAAAACATGCTTTTTAATCTATGTTGGAAGTAACATTAATGATCATGGTGATGAATATGTCTTCATTAACCAAAACAACACATTTATTACACACATTTATTAATATGGGTGTTGTTTCGTGCTAATTAGTATGATAAAGAGCTAGCAAGATTAATAGAAATACCCGAGTTACCTGATGTTTTATGGATAGCAAGGCCTACTAATATAATTGTCAATGTCCAATTCCTTCTCCGCCTTAGACTTGGTGGCGAATCTTAACCCTTGCAAACATTTTAGGCCTTCAGAAGAAAAACAGTGCCAAGGTATGGCAAATTATCCAGCATCCGTCAATTATTTTCTTTTGTTAGGTCCTGTAATAAGGTGAACATTTCCAGTCTTCATATAACCGGCTGTTCTAAAATAAAAACTTCAGGACATGCATTTTGGATATTTGTTTGTAAATATGAGAAAAGATGATTGCAAAGTTGGTGTCAAATTGGCAGTTTATCAATCGAAAACCAAGGTGAAGTGTTTAATGGTTGTATTTCATCAAATGTGTGTCAAAATCAGAGTCTGTAAACTAAAAATGTGAACATAAGAATCAAGCCATTTTTATGAGTTTGACTGACATATAATGTATATTTTGACAAAATGTACATCATATTTAGCACAAACATTATGTCTGCCTTTCATCCTTTGTTCTTGCACATATCATTAAAATGCATTGCATTGATAAAAGTTTATCTTATCATTATATGATAATTCAAGTACTAACAAATCGCCAGCATATATATATCTGTCTAAACACTTGATCATGTCTATTCTGTTCCCGAGTTCCTATGATGAAAACTACTGCATGTCAAGTGAGTAATTTTTAAAAATTGGATTTAACGTTTTAAAAATCAAGCTTTTTTAAACACACTGCGTTTACGAATTATCAATTATTTGAATATAAGGATAAATATATAACACAATTTACTTTATTTTATTTTTTACATTGCAAATAATGGCTTTTCCTGATGTTTGATGCTTTCTCTAACTTTTCACATGTGAATATCAACCCATGTACAAAAATAGTCTATCTCATGCATTTGCAATTTGTTAAAAAAACAACGGTCAAATCGATAAGAAAAAGATACCTAAAACACCAAATGCATTAATACAACACATAAGGCTTCAATCTGCCGTACCTATTTTTGCATTGCTATCACTCTTTGTTATGTGAACAAGCTACCATCCTAAATGTTAAGGGTTGTAAATCAGTAGCAGCTACAAACCTACCATTTACCGCTGTGCCACAAATATACATGTAAGTTACACAGGATAGTAAACAAAATCTACGTTACATTTGGGGTTGTCTTTTTTACCCAATTTTTATTTCATTTAAAATATTTCTCTGATGGTTTTAGAAGTGAAAAAATGTTACGTGAAATATAAGGCTTCTCAAACAGAACAATAACAACCCCATGTTTAACGTTTAAAAACAGTATAGAAGAG
This sequence comes from Ruditapes philippinarum, assembly GCF_026571515.1. Taxonomy (NCBI): domain Eukaryota; kingdom Metazoa; phylum Mollusca; class Bivalvia; order Venerida; family Veneridae; genus Ruditapes; species Ruditapes philippinarum. The sequence continues at coordinate 5,578 of NW_026856901.1, read as the reverse complement.
ACGGAGACTGAGTGTAATTTAGCGATGACAATGATGATGGAAGCGATGATACAAATAGTTTTGATGTTGATCAATTTATGATGGATGTAAGAATTATAGTTATACTGATGAGTGATGATAAAGATGATGAAAGATGTGATGATTTTTGTCTTGATTAGGATGGAGCTTATGATAATTTGATAATGAGGATAATGATGAAACAGATGCTGATATTGATGACTTTGATAATCATGATACAGGCAAAGATTATTCTTCACCATAATGATAATATTGACAATGACAACGACGATTATTATTCTGATGGGATATGATATTTAAATACTATCATTTTGCCATGTGAGATTACAAATTGTTATCCTTCTGACATCACTAAAGATTATATAGTTAATAAAAAACATGAGGTAAAATTTAAAAAACAAAGTTCATACGTACAAAACAAATGCATTTTAAATTATTTTATACAAATATATGTTAACGCAATTTAATCATAATAAAGCATTATATTTCTATTTAAAAAAAACTAATAAGTATATACAAAATATCATATCGTCATGTTAATGTCTCGATTATTTTCCATGTTTAAGGAGTAAGTATAATAAGTAAAGACATTATTTTGACAGTAACATGTAGTTAAACTGTTTTGACTGAAAAAAATATTGGCCATGACAAATGGAATCTTAAATCGATTTCGAGCTTAAGAATCAACTTTTTGACAAAGCTAAAGAAGAAAATGGTATTGTTGTACCTGTTGGCCACCCGAAAAGTGAGAATGCTAATGTCAAATTCCTTTGCTGAGAGGTTGTAAATATTTGATTTCAACGTTACACAACTGAGATCGTAAGTTATTTTGAAAATGCTAAAGAAAACATTCTTTCAAGCAATCGCGGGCGATCAATTTACAAGTTATCATTGTTAAACCATATTGTTCTGCACCATAGCAAGAACGTCGCGGTATCTGTGGAGATAAAGGAAGAGTTGTTCGACTGTATATTGAATTGCTTATTTACTCTTGAACATTTTCTATTATCTCGTTATTGTCCCCAATTCTTTGACCCTTCTGCAATCTGGTCAATATAAGGATCTGACTTCCACCAATAGGTGGTCGTCTTCTTGTGGACTTTCAAACAACAAATAATTCGGAAAACAGAGCGATTTCTTATTTTAACCCCTAGAAAAGGAACAAGACACTTCAAGCCCAGTACACTTCACCCTCAATTTTTTAATACACTTCACACCTCGTTTCTCTTTTTTAGAGTATTTCAACAACAAATCTACACGTTATTTATTAATTTCCTTTACTTTTGGCATTCTTGATAAAATATATAATCCAAAGCAATCTTAAATATATCAAAATATTTGAAGAAGAAAGGAAGTGTAAATGGGATTAAAGTATTATCATGCACTTGATACAAGGTTTGACACACTCCAAAGGATTTATGTAGAATAAGCTATTTAATCAGTCATACATTATTTTAAATTTTAATGATTATATTTTTTTCAAAAGCAAAAGACTATAAATGATCGGATTCCTTTGCTTCTTGTTTAAATAATTTTCTCTTTTTTTACCTTCATTGGTGTAAAAGGAAACTTGGGCCGGGTGAGGTTTGTTAATCAAGTTTCATAAATAGAGAAGTGAATTTTTTGAGGGGTGAAGTTTGTGCAAAAATGGCTAAGAACGAAGAAACTACGCAACTCTCCAAAAGACTCCATATAGAGCGTGAAACGTTTGTAGCTCTTGAAGTATTATTTGTAAGCATTAACCAGAATCACGTCACACTTTATATTTGTTTATACCATGATTTCTACATTCTATGTTTTATATGATGCTTTATGAAATCATTACTTTGGTGACTTATAGGACCATTGGGCAGGGTGCTATAATTGTACACATATACGATTGTTATTTGTATTTGAATATGCACATATAATAAACAATTTACTTACTTACTTATTTACATATACGGTGGAGATCCGGTCTTAATGTAAGAAAAAGGTGGATTTGAACTTTAGTCAGATTAACACTTCAGTTAATTTGTTTGTTGGAAAATTGACCCCGTTGCTATGCAGAAGTCTATGTAGCATTTGATATAAACTCATGAATGGCCATCTTCTGAGTTTGCTTCAGATTCAAATCGATTATATAGGATAAAGAATGCTCAATGATAACATGGCCACAAGCTGCTTCCATTCACGCAAATCTATTAAACAAGAGTAATTGTAGACATTGTCTTTGATAGAAACAATTATCAAATTGAACATTCCAGACACCCGTTTGTATGCATGTTTAGGGAGGTTTGCGGCAGAAATTCATACTCGTCTTGTGTTCAATTTAAGAGAAAATTTTTTTGGTGTTACCCGATCGGACAACGAGGGTCAGTTTTTTGTTGTTGTTGTTGTTTTTGCTGTTGTTGTTGTTGTTTTCAGACGGCTCACTAGTTTTTGAAAATAACAACTTATTTTATGAACCATTTGAAATTTAACTCGACTCGCAAATAATGTTTCATTATCTTGATTATTTAACATACTCTTGTTTGTCATAAAGTTAACGCAATAGGTATGCTGTAAAAGAGCATTTGTTAAGAGATATTGATGAATGTATTAAGGGTAATCGCCTCTAAAGCGTCTTCATACAGCTTGAGATATATATACCTGAAATAGTTAAAGCCTTTTTTATGTAATGAAGGTAAATATCTACTTTGGCCTCTTACAAAAAGATGATTCTCGAGAAGTTTCTAATGGCCTACGAATTAAGTGCTGTGTTTTTAACATTAACATTAACAGTTCATCTAACACTGACGGTAAAAAAAATTCACGTGACATTTATCTTATAAAGGTATTTGAAACATACATGTATGATCTATACAAATACCGTTATCTTTAAATTATCGTTACCGTACCAATAGCTTTAAGATTAGCTTTAACATTTACCTAATCATATGACATTACGATCATTCGATGACGGTTCATGCAACAACTGTGTGCACATTTTAATGATAGCAGGAAACGGAATATTCTAGTGGATGGTATTTTTAATACAATTTATACATTTGATGATACATTTTCAATTTTTAAGGAATATGTAGATATTATTTTATCATGTTAACGTAATGGTTACTTGTGCGGCTGGGTACGGCCATGGACTTTTTCCTTGTTGCTATATGTACTCGTATCCTAGACTGCTTTAAAGAACAGAATAAAACATTTATATGAGTCAATGTAAAACAGTTCATTATACATGCACAAATATTATCTCAATGAGGGTGAAAGAACGAAATGTTTACCCGAGACAAGTTATAAAACGCCTCAGTTGACATAATCTTGTCGAGGGTAGTGATGTTACGTCTCTGTTGACATTGTCTTGTCAAGGATAATGATGTTTAACCTCGGTTTACATTGTATTGACAAGGGTAGTGATGTTACACCTAGGTTAACATTGTCTTGTCAAAGGTAGTGATGTAACGTCTCAGTTGACATTGTCTTGACAAGGGTAGTTATGTAACGCCTCGGTTAACATTGTCTTGACAAGGGTAGTTATGTAACGCCTCGGTTAACATTGTCTTGACAAGGGTAGTTATGTAACGCCTCGGTTAACATTGTCTTGACAAGGGTAGTTATGTAACGCCTCGGTTAACATTGTCTTGACAAGGGTAGTTATGTAACGCCTCGGTTAACATTGTCTTGACAAGGGTAGTTATGTAACGCCTCGGTTAACATTGTCTTGACAAGGGTAGTTATGTAACGCCTCGGTTAACATTGTCTTGACAAGGGTAGTTATGTAACGCCTCGGTTAACATTGTCTTGACAAGGGTAGTTATGTAACGCCTCGGTTAACATTGTCTTGACAAGGGTAGTTATGTAACGCCTCGGTTAACATTGTCTTGACAAGGGTAGTTATGTAACGCCTCGGTTAACATTGTCTTGACAAGGGTAGTTATGTAACGCCTCGGTTAACATTGTCTTGACAAGGGTAGTTATGTAACGCCTCGGTTAACATTGTCTTGACAAGGGTAGTTATGTAACGCCTCGGTTAACATTGTCTTGACAAGGGTAGTTATGTAACGCCTCGGTTAACATTGTCTTGACAAGGGTAGTTATGTAACGCATCGGTTGACATTATCTTGACAAGGGTAGTGATGCAACGCCTCGGTTGACATTGTCTCATCAAGAGTAGTTATGTAACACTTCGTTTGACTTTATCTTGACAAGGGTAGTGATGTTACGTCTCGGTTGACATTTTCTTGTCAATGGTAGTGAAATAACGCCAAGGATGAGAATTTTTCTCAATCACCCCCAGTGTGTAGCGATGTTTATTATATCGTACCGAGAAAAAAATCAATATTCAAGGTAGTATCTCCGACATAATGCGCGTGAGGACCTATGAGTAAAAATTAAATCTGTTTGGGTACTCGAAATATATCGAAGAGAATTCATGTCTAATACAATGCTTTATTGATATGTCATGTACAATTTACATACACATTTCCTGAAACATGTTGTAGGAGTTCACATAAAAGCATATAATGGTGCTGTTTTAGCTGAATTTATATATTAAATGCATTATTAAACATATCTCTATGTAGTGAACTTTTTTAAAATGCTTATGCTAAATATGAAAGGTTGCACAATTGTAAAAATGTGACTTTCTTTGTGTATTCTTTATACTGAAATATTTCAAAATACTTGAAGTCAATATCGGATATAATGATGGAATATAATTCTATTTTAAAAAGCAACTATTTAGTAATTTCAAAATACATTTTATGGATAAATTAAAAAGTGCTGTGGAAAATAATGGCAACTTCGTACTTATGCACTGTTTAAAACAAATTTTTGTTGAGAACCTTATTTAGCATTCATCAAGTCAAAAGATATTAGAACTTGTTTCACAATGATATGGATAAGTTCTCTCAAAAGTGAAGTGTATAACACAAATGAACGTGAAAACAAATCCAGAAGAAGGGTGATATCGAACTTCATTTTGTAACTGATGGTAATGCTTTTACTAGTCAACGCAGGATTTTATATGCAATAAAAGATAGAACTTTGAGCTTTGCAAAACTGTCTGAGATAATCAAATTAAGTTCATGAGCAATTTATAAAATCAGAATAATAGAGAGAAAATGTACATTAATGTAACTCAAAGAATTCAGTATTCCTGTTTTTGAGAGACATTTGTATTGTACGGTGAAGTCATTTATTTAAATTATTACCACCTGATGTATACAATGTGGCCATACCACGTGACTTTTCAGGTACGGAACACGCCGATTTTTCACCCGATTCAAGTATGTTTTTTATTCATAACTTATTTATTACTCAACCGATTTTGATCAGATAAGGCGCAGAGTACACGTAATTATATCAGCTATCCACGGTATATCAAAATTCTGAAAACCCTTGAATGGTTTTTGAGAACATTCTGGTACAGTTTTCTTTTCATAGCCTGGACCGAAGGGAACGGTACACACTCATTTTGTCATAACAAGCAAATTTCTTAGCAAGTCATATGTTTTTTGACACTATTTCATAGAAAAATACATGTTTAAATCTGATATACTAACTATGTCCAATGTCCGGG
>NW_026856900.1:0-20579 GCF_026571515.1 Ruditapes philippinarum | reverse complement strand
GGTGACAAAGTTATTTGAGTATTTATAAATATAAGCAAGCTAGGGTAATGACGTCAGCAAGATACTATTAAAATCAATTAAAGAAGATTGATGACGGTTAAAAGTTTGAAGTAATAATTACCACTGCCAAAATTGTCGAACATTTTGCAGCGTACAGTAATCTTATCGTATTGTCGCCATCGCATTATCGCACTGTCGTCATCGCGTTATCGCACTGTCGCCATCGCATTATCGCATTGTCACCATCGCACTATCGCATTATCGCATTGTCACCATCGCATTGTCGCACTGTCGTCATCGTACTATCGCACTGTCGTCATCGCACTGTCGTATTGTCGTCATCGCACTATCGCACTGTCGCATTGTCGCCTTCTGGATTAGAAAGTCTAACCACGATGGCCCTAACGGTATTTCATAATCGCGACAGTGATTTGACTATAACATTTAAACTTTACATGTGACATATTTAATACATTCCTGAAAATTGAATGGTCATTACAGATAAAATAACAAAATTGGTAACTTGCGTAATTATAACACATGTGCATCAGTTGTCCAAATCCAATTGGATTTTTCAAGTTTATTCCGTTATTTTGTTTGGGCCAATATCACATAATTAAAAAAAACATTACTGTGCGTGTTTTATGGAGTTCATTAAATCCGTGCATCACCATATTATATACACAGAGAAATTTCCACAAAATACACACAAAACAGGCTCTATTTCAATACGTAAAGAAAAATTACGTGATTTCCGTGCAAAAGCGGGACAATTGCATTATTCCCGGGAAAAACAGCCGAATGTTCGCGCTCTGTCAAATTTATGTATAGGATATCGACCGAGTACGAGGTCTTTCTGTTTAGGAAAAACCTGGTCACGAATTTCATGTGACACCAGGAGCGCGTAGCGCTCGATAGTTTCATGAAATTCGTGACCAGGTCTTTCCTAAACAGAAAGATCGATGTACGAGGCCGATATCCAACTTACACACCGTCAAACTATTGGCTTGAGCAATGGCTGATCCGAAACATTTGATGTAATGCACAAAGATAATTTTTAACACAGCGCATAAACAGGTAAGCTTTTATCAACGTTCTGCTTTTATATAGTAAATATTTTGCGTTTAACTTTGTTTTTTTTTTAAATAATAATAAAAAGGCTAAATGTGAAATTTGTCAATAATAAAGTGAATGGGTCTGTAATTGAATTTATGTAAAAGAATGAATAATTGTGTTGATAGTATTTCGTATCAGTCATTTCAAATTCTAGAACATTTGCTCCCCCCCCCCCCGAACAGTTGCCCTCTCGGACGTATGCCCCCATTTTTTTTGCTTGTAACTTGTCAGAGGTCATCTCGTGTATATATTTTATGTATTTTATTTTTTTATTTATAGATGCTAATTTTTAAGTTTTCACAAATTTGCGCGAGATTTTTTGTTTATTGAAGCAAAATGGAATTTCGACAATAGGCGATGAATTTTAATTTTTGTAACAAACAATTCAACAATTAAATTTTTTAACATTTTTAAAACATGGGGGTGATGGCAAATGTCCAACCCTTCCTAGGATATGGGGGGGGGGGGAACAATGTCCGCCACTGCAAAATGGGAGCAAACTCCGAGGGTGCAACTGTCTGAGGGGCAAATGTCCGATACCCAGCACACCATGAAAGACTTACATATGTATATTGTTGCATGACAAGTGTAAGATACATGATCCGAAATTATATTTTATATAGCAGATTATAAAGTGTTCTAGAATAAAAATAATGAAAATAAATTTTTAAACTAAATCACTTATAACTTTATATTAACATTTCTTTTTCAACATTTCTTTTCGTTTTTGTCGATATTTTAATAACTAATGGGAGATGTGTGTCCATTGTAGACCAATCCACTTTGAGTACTTGTATCTGCATGTCACTATAAGCAAGGTTTGGATTATATCTTTAACGTTCTTTGAACCTAAGCCCTGGATTCGAAGGTTTTCAGGGGAAATCAGTTTTGATTTTTCGCGGGTTGAATAGAAAGGTAGGATAAAGCCAAACTAAAAGAGGGGGTGTGGACGGGGATTTAACAATCTGATTGATCCTGAGGGTGGGAATGTAACCAGGGACTTTGCTATGAACTGTCGGTAGCTGCGGTTTCCTAGGCAAAGCGTATATCAAATGGACGTAATTTGAATCACAAATGAGACGGACATATTTATGTTATATTTTTTCGATATGAAAGTTTGGTACAATTTTTATTTACTATGAATTTTTTGTGGATTAGATGATTTAGAATCGTGATAAGTATGCGGTCGGTGATAACTGTTATAGTTTCATAGAAATGAACTTTAAGCACCCATTTTTGTTATATTGTAAAATTAATGACAGAAGAAGCGCTTAGATTACTATTATTTTGAAAAATGACGCGATTAGAAAAATGTTAAATGTTTCCTAACTTTGATATGCTATCCATTTATTTCATTCAAAGATTTAATATAGAAATGTTGGAATAATTATAAACATTATCTTGTTTAAAATAATGTATCCAGATTTTGTCAGACAGGAATATTATGACAATCATTTATTTACATTTTATTTTCAATTTTTGATTGCATTTCATGTTTTCTTTGTCTACGCATAGGCTGGTCTATTTTTTCACGTGTTTTTCATGACCGGGTCTGTCTGACTAGAACAGACCTGTGCACGTGCAAAAGATAGACCTCATAACGGACTTTCTTTTGTTAAAACAGGTCTATCCGAAAAATATAGACCTGTCACAAACAATAGAGGAGGTGTGTAAATATAAAAAAACTTAGGTAAAATTATAACGTTGCGTACACAACACAGTATTTCCTTAAAGGCACATTGTGAATCAGAAACGATTTTATTCCTGATTTAGAAATATTCAAATAACGGCCCTAGAGCATGATCGATGCTTATTACCCGCCCGACGAAAGTAGCACAGAATGTGGAATTATTTGCCATTAAAGAAGGAAAATGTAAACAAAGTAGGAGTTTGACTTCCATACAAAAATTCCTGTAAGTGTACTTATTCCAAGAAACAAAAGGCTTTTAAGGTTTTAAGTATTCATTCGTTGCCGTATGATTATATTCCAATGTATGTTTATTTATGAATAGTCAACAAAATATTGCATTCCTTATAAAGTTTATGTAAAGATAGACAACTTCACGAGATATCCGACTATGTGAAAACTCGGGTAAAAGTCGACCTAACTACATGTTTAATCAAATTTTGATTAGAAGAAAAACAACGATTAAAGGTAAGACGACCGTTATATATATTAGTCCAGTAATTTCGACATTCGAGCCGCGTCACGACAAAACCAACATAATGGGTTTGCGACCAGCATGGATCTAGACCAGCCTGCGCATCCGCGCAGTCTGATCAGAATCCATGCTGTTCGCTTACCAACCCTATAACAAGTAAAGAAACTGATAGCGAACAGCATGGATCCTGATCAGACTGCTCGGAAGCGCAGGCTGGTCTGGATCCATGCTGGTCGCAAACGCATTACGTTGGTTTTGTCGTGACACGGCTCATTTATCAATTTTAACAAAACCTGCTCATTGGTTATTAACTGGGATGTTTGGACGAATTGTTAAATTACTAATAGCAACCGTTCATGTGATGGATTGAACGCATACAGAATTACAGATACCATTTTATGGTGCAATGAATTCGGATTTTGATCCGATCTGACTTAGGACTGTTTTTGGTCATTTATAAGTATAGGAGTCATAAGTTAGGACCTTTTTTAGTATGTGAGAAGTTAGCAGTGAACAGTGAGCTAAGCAAAAAGGCATTTCAATTTATATAGGGAAGGTAATGATCTGCTGTAATGCTCAGCTGTTTTTCTGTAGCAGGGCATTACTAAATATAGTGTAAAAATGCTCTGCTGGAATGCTAAGCTGGCTAGGCAATCTAGCAGGGCATTCCTAAATATAGTGAAAAAATGCTCTGCTGGAATGCTAAGCTGGCTAGGCAATCTAGCAGGGCATTACTAAATATATTGTCAAAAGCTCTGCTGGAATGCTAAGCTGGCTAGGAAATCTAGCAGAGCATTACTAAATATAGTGAACAAATACTTTTCTGGAATGCTAAGCTGGCTGGGCAATCTAGCAGGACATTGCTAAATACAGTGTAAAAATGCTCTGCTGGAATGCTAAGCTGGCTAGGCAATCTAGCAGAGCATTACTAAATATAGTGAACAAATGCTTTTCTGGAATGCTAAGCTGGCTGGGCAATCTAGCAGGGCATTACTAAATATAGTGTAAAAATGCTCTGCTCGAATGCTAAACTAGCTAGGCAATCTAGCAGGGCATTTCTAAATATAGTGTAAAAATGCTCTGGTGGAATGCTAAGCTGCTAGGCAATCTAGCAGAGCATTACGAAATATAGTGTAAAAATGCTCTGCTGGAATGCTAAGCTGGCTAGGCAATCTAGCAGGGCTTTACTAAATAAAGTGTTAAAATGCTCTGCAGGAATGCTCATCTGGCTAGGCACTATAGCAGAGCATTCCTTAATATAGTGAAAAAATGCTCTGGTGGAATGCTCAGCTGGCTAGGCAATCTAGCAGAGCATTACTAGATATAGTGAGAAAATGCTCTGCTGGAATTCTCAGCTGGCTAGGCACTATAGCAGAGCATTCCTTAATATAGTGAAAAAATGCTCTGGTGAAATGCTCAGCTGGCTAGGCAATCTAGCAGGGCATTACTAAATATGGTGTAAAAATGCTCTTGTGGAATGCTAAGCTGGCTAGGCAATCTAACAGGGCATTCCGAAATATAGTTAAAAAATGCTCTGGTGAAATGCTCAGTTGGCAGACTGATTCTGAGTTCCAGGATTTATTGTTGCTAAAGTTTTATTGACATTTTCGACTTCTAGGCAATTCTGAGGCACTCGCAGACTTTCAAGAATTTTCGGTGCCAATAGAAATAATGATATTTTTGACTTCTAAGGACCTTTAAGAGACTATTTCAGTGTCCTGCGACTTTTTGAAGGACACTCGCAGACTTTCAGGAATTTTGGTGCCAATGCTGATATTGACAATTAAGACTTCTAGGGACCCTCAAGAGTCCATTTTGGTCGTCTGCGACTGATTCTTGGACACTCGCAGAATTTCAGGAATTTTGGTGCCAATGGAAATAATCATATTTTTGCCTTCTAGGGACCTTTCAGAGTCCATTTCATTGGCCCGCGGCGTATTGTTGGACACTCTCAGACTTTAAGGAAAGTTTGGTGCCAAAAGAGATGATGGCAATTTTTACTTCTAGGGACCCGCCAGAGTCCATTTTTCTGGTCTGGGACTGATTCTGGGACATTCGCAGACTTTCAGGAATCTCTGGTGCCAATGGAGATAATGACATTTTTGACTTCTAGCGACCCACCAGAGTTCATTTCGCTGGTCTGCGACTGATTTTGGGACACTTGCAGACTTTCAGGAATTTTGATGCCGATGGAGATAATGACATTTCTGACTTTAAGGGAACCGCCAGAGTACATTTCTTGGGTCTGCGACTGATTCCTTGAGACTCGCAGACTTTCAGGATGTTTAGTGCCATTGCAGATCATGACTTTTTTACTTTTAAGGACCCCTTAGTCATAAGCAGAGCATTTTTTCCCTAAAATGTCATTATCTGCATTAGCACCAAAAATTCCTGAAAGTCTGCAAGTGCCCAATAATCAGTCGCAGACCAACAAAATAGACTCTGGATGGTCAAAAATGTCATAAATTGTAATTATCTCTATTGGCACCAACAATTCCTGAAAGTCTGTGACTGTCCAAGATTAAGTCGCAGACCAAAAAAATGGATCCTGGATGGTCCCTAGAAGTAAAGAATGTCATTATCTGCCTTGACATCAAAAATTCCTGAAAGTCTGTGAGTGCCTCAGAATCAGTCGTAGACCAAAAAAAAAAAATGGATTCAGAAAGGTCCCAATAAATCAGAAATATCATTTTCTGCATTGACACCAAAATTCCTGAAAGTCTGCGAGTGACCCAGAATCAGTCGCAGACCAACGAAATAGACTCAGGAGGGTCCTTTTGAAGTAAAAATGTCATTATCTCCATTGGCACCAAAAATTTCTGAAAGTCTGCGAGTGTTCCAGAAACATTCGCAGACCAACGAAATGGACTCTGGATGGTCCTAAAAATTCACAAATGTCATTATCTGCATTAACACCAAAAATTCCTGAAAGTCTGCGATCGTCCCTGAATCAGTCGAAGACCAAAGAAATAGACACTTGAGGGTCTCGTAGAAGTCAAAAATGTCATTATCTGCATTGGCACTAAATATTTCAGAAAGTCTACGAGTGCCAAATAATCAGTTGCAGACCAACGAAATTTATACTTTATTTAAGGATGCCCTGCTAGTTTGCCTAGCCAGCTCAGCATTCCGGCAGAACATTTGTACACTAATTTCAGAATGCTTTGCTGGATTGCCTAGCCAGCTGAGCATTTTTAACACTATATTTGGGAATGCCCTGCTAGATTGCTTAGCTAGCTGAGCATACCAGCAGAGCATTTTTCGCACTATATTTTGGAACGCTCTGCTAGATTGCTTAGTCAGCTGAGCTTGCCAGCAGAACATTTTTACACTATATTTAGGAATGCTCTGCTGGATTGCCTAGCCAGCTGAGCATTTTTAACACTATATTTAGGAATGCCCTTCTAGATTGCCTAGCCAGCTGAGCAATTCAGCAGAGCATTTTTACACTATATTTTGGAATGTCCCGCTAGATTGCTTAGCCAGCTGAGCATAACAGCAGAGCATTTTTACACTATATTTTGGAATGTCCCGCTAGATTGCTTAGCCAGCTGAGCATAACAGCAGAGCTTTTTACACTATATTTTGGAATCCCCGCTAGATTGCTTAGCCAGCTGAGTATAACAGCAGAGTATTTTTACACCATATTTAGGAATGCCCTGCTAGATTGCCTAGCCAGCTGAGCATACCAGCAGAGCATTTTTACGCTATATTTTGGAACGCCCCGCTAGATTGCCTAGCCAGCTGAGCATACCAGCAGAGCATTTTTACACTATATTTAGTAACGCCTGCTAGATTGCTTGCCCAGCTGAGCATACCAGCAAAGCATTTCTACACTTTATTTTGGAATGCTCTGCTAGATTGCTTACCCAGCTGAGCATAACAGCAGATCATTGATTTCCCTATATAAATCGTAATGCCTTTTTGCTTAGCTCACTGTTAACTGCTAACTTCTCACATACCCTTTTTTAAGACTTTCTTTGAAACGCAAAATTGTCACAATTTTTATCCTAAGACAAACTTAAGACTTAGGACTCTCCATGAAACGCAGCCCTGAGTTTGATACATACGGAATTTTGCAAAACTAGTGTTGCATCAAAAAATCATTTATGTTCATTTTTATGACAGCCACACTTTGTCCTTGCATATCATGGCTACTTCCTTAACAAAGATACTTATAAAAGAATATTTAAAAAAAAGTTTCCTCGACTGGGAGTTGAACTCCAGACCTCTCACACACTAAGCGAGTGCGTTACCACTGCACCACGGAGAAGTTATACAAACAATAACTGAATAACATCAAGTCATTCTAAATTTAGAACTTCCATTGCATTTCGGGTATGTAATCCTTATTAATTTCGAGTTATTTTGTTCAGGATAAACCTGTTGTTTAAAATTGAAATAAATAATTTAGCGAAAATCTTCTCGCCCAAACAGTCCGACATGTAGAATCTCTATGTTCCACTACTCGGTTTGTGTAGTATTCGGTAATCGACATCGCTAAAAATAGTATTTTCATTGATAAAATCATATTCATCCGCGTAATTTGTGATTGTGCATTTATTGACAATTCTATAAGCCAACGCTACTTTTAAACTTTGAATGCGTTGTAATTTGTTTGATACTTGTAACAAAATAAAAAAACATTTCTTTCTTTTAAATCGCTAGCTTTAAGCTGTTTTGAGAACTACTTGTTGTTAGGCTTGTCGTGAAACTTCTGTGTCAGAGATTGAATGTCCGCTTTGTAGTTACTTATCTTCGATCAGAAAATACAATTAAACAATATTAGAAATCTTCGACCATTCGGGAATTATTTTGCTTGAAAATTAATGCGTCTGTCTTGAGCCATCTTTACGCAGTGATCTCCCCTGCATTTTTCGGCGTTAGTGTACATATAAAGGGAAGTAACCGCTTCAAAAAAGCGGACTATTTTCGGCATTTGCAATTAACAGCATTAGACTCTGAAATTTCGCTACCATTATTTGTTTGGTCTGACGACCCAAACAAATAAAAACTGTACTTCACTCTTCTGTAACATAACTCTGGGGAAACTACCGAGATACTGCAAATTGTCCCAAAACGTGCAGAAATCTGTCCACTCATGCTCCAAAGATTTAGTGTCCTAAATCCCCTCACCTTTGTGTTTTAAAACATACTTCTAAAGTCCCATGACATCCAGGGGAGAAGGAGAGGGGGGGGGGGCTCAGAACCAAGAGTCATTCTCCTTGTTGATTCTAGGTCTTACACATTTTAGCTTGACTGTTCGATTAATAGAGAGAGCTATTACTCATCCTGGCGTCAGCGACTTACAATGGTTAAGTTTTAGCATTCAAGTTGGTAGCACCGAAGCTACTGAAGGAAATGGGTTGAAACTCTGCATACTTGAGACCATTCTATAGGACGTCACAAGACCCATGACTCTAACATGGATTTTGACAAAGTTAGGTCCTTTTTTAATTAAAATGGCCCTCAAAGTGTAGAGATAGTCCAGTCTGCTGAATGTACACAATAGCATGAAGTGTAGAGATAGTCCAGTCTGACTGTACACAATAGCATGGCCCTCAAAGCGTAGAGATAGTCCAGCCTGCTGACTGTACACAATAGCATGGCCCTCAAAGTGTAAATATAGTCCAGTCTGCTGACTGTACACAAAAGCATGGCCCTCAAAGTGTAGAGATAGTCCACTCTGCTGACTGTAGCATGACCCTCAAAGTGTAAATACTGACTGTACACAAAAGCATGGCCCTCAAAGTGTAGAGATAGTCCACTCTACTGACTGTACACAATAGCATGACCCTCAAAGTGTAGAGATAGTCCACTCTGCTGATTGTAGCATGGCCCTCAAAGTGTAAATATAGTTCAGTCTGCTGACTGTACACAAAAGCATGGCCCTCAAAGTGTAGAGATAGTCCACTCTGCTGACTTTATGTCTACCAAGTTTGTTTAAATAAAAGCCTTGGGGTCAAAATTGCCCCCGCCCCAGGGGGTAATTGATTTTCATTATTTCTCGTTTGTATATATTAAAAAATAATGTTTTTACACATGCACTATTTCAGATACAAATATGAACTTTGTGATATCAATTTAAGATTTATATTTTATATCTGCTTTTGTTTATATTTTACAATATTACTTGTTCCTTGTCATGGAGATTTTCTATATGCAGGTGAGCGATTTTAGGACAATCATGGCCCTCTTGTTTATGTATGCTCGTCGCATAAACGTTCGTCTCCGTCGTTCTTCAACACCACAAGGATCTAGTTAACTATGTCAAGCAGACACACCACTCCTATTTAAAAGATAAAATACTACACACGAAATGAATTCATGTGTATCAGCTAGGCCGGCACACAAGCAGACGTAAGGGTACGAACAAACGGAATTTCCGTACATGAAGAAAGATCAACGATGTGAACAAATGAAGTAGTTGTAGGTCGACATCTTTACAAGATTTTTCTGTTCTTCTCTTCATTTTTTATGTTTACAATCTTTTTCGGATAATTATGTAATAGAGAAATGCAGAATCCCTAAAGAAAGCCCAACACGACAAAATTGAAAATGTTGCAGGCTCGGTTTGATTGAGCCTGTTCATGGACGGTAATGGAAAGTGCAAGTTACAGTCCACGCCCCCTAGCACCTGCTTAAGCAGAATTCAACATTTAACACGAAAATGGAGAAATTTGAATTTAGAAACATCCGCAGATGTGTTCATACGGCGGTCATCATGGAACCTTCAATGTGACACAGTAGTGCCATTCCAAACGAAAAGCGGCGTATGGTCCCCAAGTAAAGGAATGCTTGTGCCCAAAACGAGAAAACAATTGGCGGAACTAAATAAAATGGAGTTTTGAAAGGGGATCAGAGGCTATGAAGTCTGCATATCACAGATATGACGTCAAAAGACAACATATCCTAAGGGTGATTATACAGTATTAAGTAGGAATACTGGAACCACCCAAGTTGAAAAAGGCCAAATAGAAGAAACTTTAAAGTACTACATAACATGTATACACAACAATAATGACGTGCTGAACAATCTTCAAGGATCGAAAATATAACATCATTGATTAAATGTACGTGGAGACTTTTTTCAGCCGCCACACGGCACAAATAACACGGATGTGACAATGAAATAGAGAAATGCAGAATCCCTAAAGAAAGCCCAACACGACATTGAAAATGTTGCAGGCTCGGTTTGATTGAGCCTGTTCGTAGTTTCGTGTTTTCACCATCGTAGTATCGTAGTACTATGTTTAAAAATAAACAAAATAAAAATAACTACCTGCCTCAAAGTCAGACGTAATTCACTAACAAGGCGAAACAACGATAGTGAAAACACGATACCACGATGGTAAAAACTCGAAGCCACGATGAAAACACTATATAACGATGGTAAAAACCCGAAGCCACGATGAAAATACGATACTTTGGTGGTGAAAACATGAAACACCAATGATGAACACGAAACAAGGATGACGCGTTTTCACCATTGTAGTTTAGTATTTTTCATCAGCATTGTCTCACCATCGTAGTATTGTTTTATCGTTGCTTCATTGTAAGATATGCGGTGATTACCCTAACGGGACACCGTACTCAGTGTATGCTTACCATAACATCACAGCGACTTTTGCGTAACCGCTTTGGTAATAAAAAGTGATGACATCACAATAAAGTTAAAATTAACTTCAGTATATAAAGTCAATTAGCACGACGACAATGAAAATCCAGAAATATGTGATCAGAATCCCAGATTCTGGCACATTTATAACATAGGTATTCTTCTACATCCAAGTGCGCTTCCGCTGCCTCGAATCTCGTTCTGCAATTTATGTTTGTGTCTTGAGGGCGCACAGGTCATAAAATATTATAATAATGCGGAACATCAAGTTAATGAAAGACTTAAGATTTTGATCAAGTAGTTCGTTATGTACAAAGAAAAATGGCATAAACCAAATCAGTTTTCTGAGTTCTTATAAATGGTGTAAACCTGAGACCCCGTAGACTTATCTGTTCACAGCCTTTAATCCAACAGAGCAATATATATAATACAAAATATAAGTGATGCACGCTGAATGCTTCAGATTACTGCACTTCCAAAAAATGTCTTATTTTTAGTAAAATTCTTTATGCGCATAAAATAATTGCGGTATCAAACATGGATTTTGTTTATGGCATCTATCTATCATCATACATCTCTCTTGTATATTATGTTCTCATTACAACAATCACACTTATCAACAAACATGCATTTTCCATAACATGCACTGTCTTACATGTTAAAGTTTTGTTATAAACGTCCTTATGAAAATAAATTGTATCGCCGAAGAAATCATAGATCAGGTATATGAAGTTGAGATTCACTTATCTCCGTAGTTGGGACTACTAGGTCCGAACACCGATCTGAGTATATGGTTTGCCTGTCTCATGGCATTAATATTTACCTCTATCGTATGATAAACCAAATTGACCGTATTTGCAGATGTTTGCCTCCTTAGACTTCGCAGACAGTTATTGGGCCTTTGAATTCTGCAAAGAATACGCATAATACCTTTTGGTGGATGTTATAGTGGTATTCTCCGTTAATCAATGATAGTCTGGCACAATTATATAAAGACTTGAATAACACTATTAAGTGGTAAATGTATGACACAAACTATATCAACTGGAAACATAATTGAATGTTCCATATTAATTATATTAATAAGCATTATACGAAATCTCATATTTCATTAATGCAGTGTATTAGAAGGGAGACAACCCTGGTATGTCATTGTGTTCATATTTTATTCTAGTCATCTCCCTTTACAAGTCCGGTGTCTTCTGTTAAAAAATATTTTCAATTTATTTCCATCATAAAGTTTAGTTTAAAAACTTATACATTTTGAATGCATGTTTTACAATGTAAATATCATGTTTATGTTCACGTCATATTAAAAGTTTTGTAATTCTCAGATATATACGGTGGCACAAAGGTGACATGTGTGTATTTTACGGAATACCGTTAGGGCCATGCGATGGCGACAATGCGATAACGCGATAGTACGATGACGACAATGCGATAGTGTTATCGCACTGTCGCCATCGCACTGTCGCATTGTCGTCATCGCACTATCGTATTGTCGTCATTGCACTGTCGCACTGTCGCATTGTCGTCATCGTATTGTCGTCATTGCACTGTCGCACTGTCGCATTGTTGTCATCGCATTATCGCACTGTCGCCATCGCATTGTCGCACTGTCGTCATCGCGTTATCGCAATGTCGACTATCGCCTTCTGGTGGACGGTTCTAAACTGCTGGCGAATAAGCTGACGGTATAGAATATGGGATGATTTTACTTTTGTCAATAATATTTTTCTTCTAGTTTTTTCTTTTCCTTTTAATTATTTTTTGTTTGTTTCTTTTCTGAATAATAATAATGTTTAATTAAAATTATAAATTATTGATAAAAAACATTTTATATATAAATACTGAAAGAGTTATACATAGACGGAAAATGTAATAAATTGTGTGAAACTTTAATATGCAATGTAATAGAAATATTTCAGATGAAAATGATCTTATGTTGACATTAAAAAGATGCAAAAAAAAAATCATTCTTTATTACTTGTATAAAAAAGACAAACAAATTATATTGATAGATCGTCATCAGTGGTTTTATTGTTTTGTAAGATGTATAATTTATTATATTACTAGCATTGTAAATAAAGATACATGTAATTAGAAATTTACGTCAACGCATAATTTTTTCTATATATCTAACATAAGTGGTCAACAATTTTCACTATAAGATTAACTTAACAGCAGATCCTACTATATAGACCTTTTTACGACGCGGTCCGTTGCTATGAAAAATCGACCGGAATTAGAATTTTCTCGCGCATGCGCAATCTGCGTAGGGCAAGAAATCCTTCGCCCTACATAGAAATATAGTAAAAGTTCATAGACAATTCCGAGTTAGTTCAAGGTAAACGGTAGAAAATTATATAAAATAGCTTTTAACAAATATAGAAAAGATGACTTTATAGCTTTGTGGCGAAGAATGCCATAAAAAGGCATGAAAAAGATACTTGTTTAAGAATTTACGATCACGGAACTGACACTGAGATCATTTTTTTTAAAGAAGATGTGGAAATATATCTATTAGCAAATGAAACGTCAACTTATTTGCTGTTGAAATAGTTCATTTAAAAACAAAAGAAATTATATAACATGAAATGGAGATAAATTATCATTCAGAAAAATATCAGAACAGGTGATAATGCATTTTTAGTGTTCAATATACCTGATTTTATGCTTTATCCGATTTGCCTGTGATGCAAACAGAAAAATTTAAGTCACATAAATAGATTTTAAATAATTGATTTTTTTTTCAAAATCTTTAGATGTTAAGATGGGTTGTTTGGAAAAGATATCACACACAATTTATCCGCTTCTTCGTAATACATGTTATTTTTAATAATGCATGTGACACAAGTTTTCTCTTCTCAAAATCCATAAACATTGATCGGTATATTTAAAAGTTACATAAATTACCATTTTAATAAGCGTAACTGATTAACTATATCATGATATTTAAACGTCCCGGTTCAATGAACAAACGTTCGGGTGCCAATCTGTTTGACACTTGCCGCCTGACCAATCCAGTTATTTAAAGGAAGTGTACAATACAAATTGTGTAATATTATGTAATACAGGGGTAATAAAATTTTATCTTTAACACCCTGCTGTTTCAATTTAAATTACTGATGGAAAGGTCGTCTAATGATACCTTAAACAAAGATATGTGTGTGCCCGTTTTGACCATTGAATTATTACTCCCGCACATTTTCGTGGATCTCTTAAAAATTAAATTCACGTTTTCTGTACTTACCGCCTTAAGTCATCCCAAAATTAATATTTTTTGGGTGACATAACATGAAACAGCATCTATTAAAGCCTTAAAGTATCATAAACTGTAGACATCGTTATTGCTTTCTGCCCTACGCAGAATGCGCATGCGCGAAATGCAACATTCGTTGCTATGGAAAATCGTATTGTAAAAAGGTCTATAAGTTTAACTGGTCAGCATATTGTACTATAGCCAACTGATTCCGCTAGTGAGAAATTGTGTTTCAATGTTGAAAAAACACATCTATCCATTATATTTAATCCGGAAAAATTCTTACTGTTTATTTTTGTTGTTCTTTGATGTTGTTTTTTAAGGGAATCATGCAAAGTTCGAATTACCAACAACCTGCCGGTAGGTAGTGGGGCATTGAGTAACCAACTATATACTATCAAATTGACGCTTCTTTAGATTTTTATCAATATCTAAGATGGAGCCATTTTTGGTGCTTGGTGAACATAGCGCTTTTATATTTCTTAAAAATAGGATAGTAAATAAATATGATTAAATAAAAAAAACATTAAAGATATACTAGATTTCTGTGTCCACTTGTTTTATATATAGCCAAAGTAATTTTAGCACAACCTTGAGAAACTGCTTATGAACAAAGGAAAATGATATTTGCAGTGAAGTACTAATTTATTTTGCAATGTTAGTAAAAATTGCCATATTTTCTTCTTATACTTTATGGTCAGCAGACTTAACTGTAGATATACAATTACACAATTACTTCCCATTTCTTTAGTATATTCAAACGATTACTTTATTTTTTAACGAAATTGGTTCCAATCATTGAATGCATTTATTTGTATGTTGGTAATATGACGTCCTGTGGAAAAAGTAAACATTAAACTTTAGCTTTATAGTGCAGAACAATAACAACAGCAACATTGGAAATGTTTTCAAAACGTTTATTTTCTAACAATAAAAAAACTTGCAACACAAATCTATCGCTACATGTAACAAAACAACAATCCATAACAAAACACATGACTTGTATAAACCAAGAAACCTCCAATAACATGTACATATAATACTTGTACCCTTATTATCTTTGACAATAGAAGGAAAAGGGTTGATTTTTTAAACTTGTTAGAAGCTTTTCATACCGTTATTTACGATATTATGAATGATGTAAATTAGTGTTTTCATAAAGTTATATTATACAAATTATATCTACCCCCCCCCCCCCTAGAGTGTGCAGTGGATGAATATCACTTGTAAAAACTAAAGTCGATTTATTACCTTGCTTAAATGCTCAGCAAATTAATACCAAATTAAAAAATATATTCATTACAGTTCCAACAAATTAATTTTAACTGGTCCAAATGGCCTAATACTAGTACATGAATGCCAAGTAAAGTTTCTTCCATCCGGTCCTGAGTTATATACATGATACAGAGTCTTTCAACATTTATCTTCTGGTTATTATACAAACCTGTCATGCATGAGTATATTGAATAAACCTTTGGTTCTAAACTTTGAACAGAAGCTTTAAGCATTCACAAAGTCTTCTAAATCCATATTATTCCGAAATAAATTTCATGATCATTTAAAAGAGGCTTTACATATTTTTTACCTGCCTAGTGCCAACCATATACAAACTGGCATCATGGAAACAAAGATATTTTAAAGCTTGCTCATGATAATTTGGTGTGGTATTCATGTTAAAAATCCGCCAGCAGATATTTATTAAGAGAACAAAACCAAACTACCAAGAAGATTTTTACTGCTTATCGATATACACATATATTTATATAAGTATCTCATTGGTCAACATGTTGTATATTAAACATATCTGTATCTTAAGCAGTGTGTCTCCAGATTCATGCTAATTTTCATGAAAATTTGGAAAATCAATTTTAAAAGAAAAATCTTTTGTGAAGTGAACAAATGAAGGTAATTTACGCATTGCAAACGGCACTTACAAACCAATCCATGTAAATTACCAAACTTGCAAACGAAACTTACAATCCACGTATATAACCGCCACCCCCCACCACCCCCCCAAAAAAAAAGTGGTCAAATTATGCAAAAAATAGCCCTAGCCGCGTTAGTAACGCAGTAGAAATATGGTGATAAATAGTGCAAAACCAGTCATGAATGGCACGTAAATTATTACTTGAATCTTGGACCATTTCACTTTTCTTAATATCTTAGTACATTTTTCCTTGAAATATTTTGGGTTCATCTGAAAGCATGCAACTTTAAAATTGTCATTGTAAAATGATAACGAATATATCTCACTGAGAAGTTATATTGAATATATATCATAAAGTAAAGAGGATCGCACTGAAGAGTAAAAATGAATAAAACGAAAACAAGTTATGCGATACAGTCTCTAGGGCAAGCTGCGAAATTGAAAATAAAAATGAAGTCTACATTTTCTATATATCAAGTGACAGTTGATTGAGAAAAAAAAATAATTTCATCACAGTGAATGATTAACAATGAGTTTTATAAATAGAATCTAGATCTGTTTTTTTAATTGGTTAACATAAATTCGGTATTGTGAGTTTCCAACACACAGATCTCGTCGATATTTCTAAAGACTAAAATAAATATTATATATTAAATAACTAAATAAATAAATAAAATGACTAAGTTTGTTAAGAAGTAACAAATCATTATAAAACAATAGCATTTGGTAAGTAAAAAAAATACTACTTCATTATCAGAAAAGATATTAACATTTCACCAATTTTAACAGTATTTCAACAACATTTCTTTATTCCATGTGACAAATAAAAAAAGAAAGATTGAACCAAGACCCAACAGTACATATCTAAGTCAGAGCACTATTTTTTTTATAATAATAAAGAAAAAATAACCAATAAATAAAAAGTACTGCTATTTATTCGGAAGACTTTTCTTCCTTTATGAACTGAATGTTATATGAATTTGTGAAACATTTCCGGAAAAAATGACACCTTCATATAACGACTTTATGATACGGTCGCACATGTATTATACATTCTAGTGTCAAAATGGTCAAAAACTCACCAGAGTAGTGAAAAGTGATACATTTTAAGTTATAATAAAAATAGATCAGAGGTTAAGTTTGACGATTTTTGTCATTCTTGCTAGCAACCAACGAGTTATGGTTCTTTCACTATATAGCACATTACTAGACAAGTAGTTCTATAAATGATAAAAAAAACATGTAATGCTGAAAATAAATGCATGTAATTGTACGAGGACAGAGGTAGTAGAAAGTACTTCAACCATAAATGCTTGTAATATAACATTGCTAAATTCAATTAAAAACGTTATGGTTTAATTCCATAGACGACTTGATACTGTCCGAATTTATCCGAAAGAAAATTGTAACACGAAGTTTCACGGAAATGTCCAATTCATATTTTGAGTCGCTGTTTCATATCTAATTAATGTACCTTTAATAACCTTACGGCACAATCTTTGATTACCTTACCGCACGAGGGGTACTGTTAGGTGTGATATATAAAGACAATTTTCGGATTGCTGGCCTTCTCACCTTTTCAGTTTCCATTTCGAGTTTTATAACATTTTTATTTCCATTTGTTACCTGGAGACTACTTACCGTTGTGTTTAGCAACTGAGATGATGTTTTAATAGAATGATCGCCTTTTAAAGGAAAAAGTCTTCGCTCTATATTCCTTGAATAAGAATTCATTTCAAATGCTTTGAAAGGTTGTTTAGTTTGTATCAAATTGATTTTTCGTCCAATCGGCCATATACTCCTAAATCCATGGTGATGTGTTGTTAATGCGGTTTTATTAGGATACAGTTCATCTGCGTTTGCCAGCGGTTCAACTACTAAGACGTCCCGCTTTTTGTCGTTTTCATATCTCGAGGAGGTGTAAGGCAAGGAGGCGGTTTGAGGCCGTTTAATTTGCTTTCTTTCTCCAGTCACTGTCAAAGAAGGGGAGCAAGACCTACGTAAAGGCGTGGCTGATTTGGCTCGTTTTCTGTCCCGCGGTTCCCTTTTATGACTTAGTCTTTCAAACTCATCGGTTTCTAAATCTAAACTAAACCTTTTCTCACAAGGACTAAACAATTTTCTTCCTATTGGTGACCTTGGCCTAGTTAATGGCCTCATTGGCCACTTTTGTCTATCCGTTTTATTCTGTAGATTTTGATGTGAATGCACACGTTCACTTATGTCTATAACACCAACAGTTTTTGCTAATTGTTTTTGTTCTTCTCGTCTGCTGGATCGTGCACTGTTAACACGCTCTTTGAATTGTCTCATAGATTTAATGTCTGCTTTTGGTGGTTCTGTGCACCTTAGATCTATATCAATATGTGAGCAATTTATGCCATTAACAGAGGGCCTAGCTGTCATCGGACGCTCCAGTTTACTTTTATAAATGGTTAAAGATGGTGTGATATAAGAACGCTGAATTATTGCTTGTTCTAGAATGTGCGCTCTATTTATTCGTTCTGCCGCTATTCGTTTAAGCTCCTCCTCTCTTTCGATTTCCTCTTGCGTCGGTAACTTAGGCTTAATTTCAATATATGTCTGCTCATTTACAAAGTTTATAACTCTTTCCGTCGTATAATCTTCGTCATCACTTTCTTGTGGAAGCCTTTCATCAGATTCAAGGTCAAGTTTCAAAAGAGAATCTGACGACGAGACACGTGATAACGATTCATGCACGTGCAATGGATCCACCATATCCTCGTCATCTTCGTTACCACTGTAAATCGCTTCAGACAAAGATTTTTGTCGCTTTCTTGATTTTTTCTCCTCTTCATCAACTTCAGAGATATCAAAAGCATCTGGCTGCTCGCGAATTTCTGAACAATTCACAGAATCCATGGTTTCTATACCCGAATCCCCAAAACTGTCTGTTATTTTAGTTTTCAAAGATGCAGACGAACTCTGCCTTGAGAAAAGTTTTCGTTTACTTTCTAAAGCACTAATAAATTTACCCTCAGAGCTACTCTTTAAATTCTCATTTTCTTCATTGTTTACTATTCCATAATTAGAGTGTTCATCTTCTTCCCGAATAGCATCTAGTAACTGTCCAGCGCCCTCTGTTGGTGAAGATGTTTTAATTTCCTCTATATCGCTATGCCCTTCTGCCTCTGTAATCGATTCAACATTGATAGCTATTTCATTTTGTGTCGGCTTTTCTTGGTCCGATTCCTCAAAAACTTCATCAACGACTGACGATTCTGACGCTGGTCTTGATGTCTGAAATGGTATTAACATGTTTGACATACTAGTGACCATGATGAAACACACACCATCAGCCAGCATTCCTTTCCTGGGTCTGATTATGCCTTTTTTACCATTGGTACGAGAGATGCTCAATTTCATAATTTAAATTTTAAAAATATTTGTTTAAGCTCGATTGTAAAGCAAGTTTTGATCTAGTACTTGAAACTTAAATTGATCATTTTCCAGTCCGCATCCTGCATAATGTCATAAAGAATATAGAGTAGGGTTCGAACTCTCGGTCTTTGGGTTGAGACAAGCATCACCCCCTGAATAATATTTTTTTTTACTTTGACATTAAATTCTTCAAAATAACAATGAACAGATTGGAAATTCTATATAGGACCAATTTTATAAACTCGGCAAGGTAAGGGTTCAAAGAACTCCCAGAATAGAAAACAAAGACACTGGCCTATAGAATATAACTTGAAAGCACTATCAGTTCAATGTTTAGAAACATGTTGCTTCAATGCTTCAATCAAAGGAGGAAAACTTTTAATTTCAAGTTTTTACTATCTTTGGGGGAAAAAATGAGGAAAATTATATTTTAGGACTTCAAATAAATATGAATGTTTTACCGTGCTCGGTTTGGCTAGACTCATATAACCCCATAGCATTGACTGTCTTCTCTTTTTCAGAAGCGCTTTTTCTTCTTCCGACAATTCTGGAGCGCTCTCAGATTTATTTTTCTCTGATTCGCTGGACTGACTATCTGTCACCGGTTTTTCAGACTCAACAGCGCTGTCTACGGCATCTACCACTGCCTCAGTATTCTCGTCTGCATTCTTTTCTGTCACTTCCGGTTGACTATTTCCGGTAGAATTGGTTTCCGGTTGCTGCAACTTTAAAGCTTTTGCTGCCGGTGATAGTATAAGATCTTCGTTGCCCGATTGTGGAAGCAGGAACTTTTTAAAATCTGCAATGTAATTTTATGTGTTTCTGTTTCTTTGTGTAAAACGTGTTATAATATTTATCGCTGAAAATACTGCACACGATTACAACATGGATGATATATACTTCCCTATATATAGCGAATATAGAATATATCTCAATGCTACTGTAAATATGGTAAAATATAATATCCTCTCCCTATCTTTAAAATTTAATTTTTTTTTTCAATTAAAAAAAAATCCGGTAATTTACGGTGTTTGACTTTTACACAGATAGCCTTAAAAGTCTTAATTAAAATCCGAGATACTTTTACAGTTT
>NW_026856899.1:0-36726 GCF_026571515.1 Ruditapes philippinarum | reverse complement strand
CCCAAAATTCCAACTTGACCTGCCCGTTCCTTTGACATATCCATTTGTCAAATTTGAGTTGAATATGTATCACTGTTGGATAGATAATGAACAGAAACTGTAAACTTCATATTATTTTCAAAGTGAAAGGGGCTTTACTCTGCCAAAAATCATTGAACCATGACCAAATTCGAACTTGGCCTGGGCATTCCAAAAACATATCCATATGTCAAATTTGAGTTTGACTGTGTTGTACCGGTGGGGAGATAATAAACATAAACTGAAAATTTCATATTATTTTCAAAGTGAAAGGTGCATAACTCTGCCAAAAATAATTGAACCATGACCAAATTTGAACTTGACCTGCGCATTCCTTTGACATATCCATATACTAAGTTTGAGTTGAATGTGATGTACCGTTGGGGAGATAATGAACGGAAACTGGAAATTTCATATTATTTTCAAAGTGAAAGGGGCATAACTCTGCCAAAAATCATCAAACCATGACCAAATTCGAACTTGACCTGTATTTTATCATGACATATCCATATGTCAAATTTGAGTTGAATGTGTTGTACCGTTTGGGAGATAATGAACGAAAACTGAAAATTTCATACTATTTTCAAAGTGAAAGGTGCATAACTCTGCTAAAAATCATCGAACCATGACCAAATTCAAACTTGACCAATATTTTATCATGACATATCCATATGTCAAGTTTGAGTTGAATGTGTTGTACCATTACGGAAACTAAAAATTTCATATTATTTTAAAGTAAAAGGGGCATAACTCTGCCAAAAATCATCGAACCATGACCAAATTCAGACTTGACCTGTATTTCTCATGACATATCCATATGTCAAATTTGAGTTGAATGTGTGCAACCGTTACTAAGATAATGAACGGAAACTGATGATGACGGAATGACAGAATGGCGGAATGACGGAAGGACGGAAGGGCGGAACAGGGTAACAATATATGCCCCTGCCATTACATGGCGGGGGCATAATAAAGGATTTAAATCAAAGAAGCGGGGAATAAGTGACAGAAATAACATACTAAATTACTAAGGATATTAAGTTGATAAAGATAATTTCATTCTGAATCATATGAATCCTTAGCCTTTCCTTGTTGATCTTGTTTATCATATTGTCTTATTTTCTCAGTGTATTTGTATAGAGCGATCAATTAAATATTTTTCAAATAATGTTGTATTCATCTTTATCTAAGGTAACGTCTTTTATCAAAGCGTTTATATATTCAAGAGAGAGAAACATTTAAACAACATTTAGATTCAATTCCTTTTTAATTTGAAGATATATTTCTTTGCATGGTAGCATAATGATATTAGACACCCTATTGGGACAACATATTTGTTATATATATTAATACAAGGAAACTCATTATTGTATATATGATAAGAGTCTAAAGAGCTTCGAACAAATGTTATTCAAATGTTGTTCTGTAGTATGGATACAATCGTTTATTCCCTATTGCACATTTAGTTTGTTGGATGTGCATGGATATCTTGGCGTAATATTGATTCTATCAGTAATAAAATCTGCGATTAACATATAATGAATAGAACGAAGTCTTGTTTGCTTTCTTTATTTGTGATGGCGTCTCATACAAAGGTCTACTTATGGCTAGAATAAAATATTTGCAATTCATATTCTGATATTTTAAGTGTTTGTTTTGTTGTTAGATTGAAAGTCAAATATCATAACTAACTTTCCCGGATACACCTTCGTAGAATATTTCATGCACAAGCGAGCACCTGGGTTGAACAAGCGACCGCCTGCTCCTAAGCTATAGCTGCTTCAGATAAAATAGTTCAAAGTGCCTGTCGAGATTCAGGCCCACAGCAGTTAGGAGGAAAGTTATTTGATGTCGGCGACCTTAACCACTCGAACACAGAGACAATTATTGTTCAAGTAAATGCTGACTCTTAGAATAACAAAAAAGTCAAATGCTATTTTCTGTTACTTTATTATAATATTCAATTATTTAAAAAGGTCTAACAATATATTTATGAAAACATGTGGTTTAACTTAATCAGTTTCGAACGAAATGAGCTTTTTAATTATATTTTGTTATGGTTGAAATAGTTGTCTTCGGATCATGTAAAATGTATATACTTTTCGCTTAAACTGACTTGTTAACAGTAATTAACTTTTATATATGTAAGCCATTTTATAATGTCTTCACTGTATAAATCTAATAATGTCTGTAACTGTATTGTATACATACGATACGGTTAATTTTCATATAAGATATCCCTATTTATAATATTTTACAATATCACGACATGCTTTATTGATAACAAGATAAGGGTATTGTGTACATCAAGTGTTGCCTTTTACACCTTCAGAGAGCGTTTGGCTATGAAATGTCTTTCAACCACGTCATATATGTGTTCAATTACGAAACATTTCCGCGGAAAAAACTACTGTCGGCAAAGATGGATAATCGTGGATTGAATTGCAAGAGTATAATTCAAAGCGCATTGTTCACGTTTTACTCAGGAGTTATTTAGTGTTTATGTTTCTGTAAACACAATATCATAACTGATACACATGTATTTCTTTACCTTAATGAAGAAACGAATATGCTCCTTTTATGAGTTAACCGGTTACTGCACTAAGGTGAAGACTTATCAACTGATTCTTTCGATATATATATATATATATATATATATATATATATATATATATATATATATATATATATATCCAAAATGTAAAGTTTAAAACAATACGGATAAAAATAGCGGGAAAAAAAGAATGAAGTGATGCCTTTTCCAGTTTACATTGCAATTGTTTATTAACAAAACTGTAATAAATAATTGAAGAGAAATATCAACCGGTTTCACCCGTTAAAGGGATCTTCAAGATAATGACGTTAATAACGTCGCTTGGTAACGACGTCAAAACAGTGTAAAGGGACGTTACTCTTATAACGTTTTAAAGGGACATAATAATAAGCTATAATATTATTGTTATATATATATCAAAGTTATTTTGAATTCAATTCTGGTTTAAGAACGTTTATTAAAACAGTTTCTTTCATTCTTCTTTTGAATGTGTCTGGTTCTCGCATTTTATAGATTGGCATTATATTAAACTTCGGAGTGATGTCTATATATATATAATTATGCCTAATTAATCATATTAATTAAAAAAACTTTAAGATAAGATTATTAATTTATTTGTAAATTACGTGTTTTGATTATCTTAAACAGCAATTCATTATGTTCAATTTCTAAACCAATTTGAATAAATAACACACTACTACCATGATCGATTTAGATCTTACGATATGATTCAAATCGGAAACAAATTAGTGCATCGCATATGACGATGTTCTATATGTCATCATTTTATATATGGATATATCATTTTTGTATCATTTGGTATTTCCTCTGGCTATAGTTTTCAATGAAAATAACCATCATGATTATTTTCGTAAAACTTAAATGTATGATTTTTCTAAAAAAATAAAAGACAGAAACTAGCTTGAGAAATAGGAAGATCAATACAGATTTAAAAAAAAAACGTATTTAACTTTTTATACTGTTTGTTATGAACATATATTGAAAAGGCAGTCTTATTTCTTATTATTGTCATGCTTTTATTTATCAGAATTAAAAGGATTGTTACTTTATGGACTTAAAGTATAAATCTTTTACTTGAGGACTGTAAAGGTTTAATGATTATGTCTTGTTACAGTCCTTGTCAGTTGGTCAGTTCATAGTGGTAGCAGTATTAAGGTATCAAAACATCAAGTAATGTGTGCAAACTTGACTAATATTGCTTAGCAAGTGACTATAATTGTACCTAAAAACTACTCCGACAACTATATTAATCTTGACCATTGTTTAATTAAATAATGCATATCTTTGGTACAAAATAGCTTGGTGTAAATAAGTAAATAATTTATTCAAATCAAGTCAACGTTTAGAAATTCGTGTGAAATGCTATAACATTGAATAAACGTGAAGGCAAAATTGTCACATGTAATTCATAAATATCTTCAAAACAAACTTGATACACATAGAGTTTTAACAAATAAGAAAAAGAAACACTAATTCATGTGCATGTTGCCGTCGGCATTTGTATTCAAACTGTGATTGACATTGTAACGTGATCTTGTGATATCAATGTCTGAAGAAAAATAAGATGAATATAATTTCGATTTCTTCTCTCAGGGTTTAGACGATAATTACATAGATTTAATCATTATGTCAAATATAAAGCCATCGGCCACGACCCACAGTAAATTGAACATAAATCACAGCTTAAATTGTATCTTAAATGTGATAGCGTTTGGGATAGCGTCTAAGCTGTTAAATAAGAATAGCATATAGCTGTTTTCTTTGCAAAAATAAGATAATTATAGAAAATAACTGTTGCAAAATTTTAAATGGTATTTATTAAGTTTTGGCAACAGCATGCCAAGAATATTTAATTGCATTTTGACAAAGTTATAAATTATGCACAGACTAATTTGTCTTTATTATAAAATATTGTAAAAAATACCTAAAGCAAGCAAGAATATTCAATTTGGCTTAATTTGTTATAGCCTAAAAGCCAAAGAATGAAATACAACAGTATTAAAATTATAATAAAAAATAAAACAGATGAAGTAGATTTACGAATTTTTTAGAATTATTTTCAACATCAATTGCTTGAAATTTTATAAACAGCATTCTGTTAATTTAGCCGAAATTTGTGCTTTACCTTTTGAATAATTTTGATTCAAATTATGGAACAGTTTATACCAAAAGAGGGAAAAGAACATTGAACATAATGCAATTTGAGAGGTTTTAAATACAATATATAATTGATATTGTTCAAATAGTGTTTTGCTGTAATGCATAACATTGTAAAGCGAAAAGAACATTGAACATATTGCATTTTGAGAGGTTTTAAATACACTGTATAAATGGATATTGTTCAAATGAGGTTTTGTTGTAATGCATAATATTGTAAAGCACTGTCATCAAATACAGTCAGTCATTTAATACGGTCAAAAAGCTAAACACTACTTTGTTTCATGTTGGTATTATTTTAATAATGAACATAATTTTGATATACAGATATTGACTTTTGTTCTGTATATATACTATAAAAGTTATTTTACAATGATATTTAAACACAGCTCTAAAACAGATTATTAAATATTGATTTATTATTGGGAAATGTTTTGGCACAAGCAATGCAACTCTTTCCTTTTCTGTCCGTTTGGCTCCAACATTCATAATATGTTATACATTAAAATTCCTGCAATTATTTATTTTATTTACTTTTAATACAGCCTGTGGACATAAATGAAAAAATATAAATCTAGATAAAACATTTAATCTGTCAAAATAAGCCATTTGGTTTATACAGAATTTATTTTAGTTCGATTGTGTAGGAAGCTATAAGCTTATAGACACACTTTCGAATCCGTTCCTGGAACCAACCAGTACTGAGCAATGAGTGTAAAGTTTCTTACTCAAGGAAACAACGACTTGCCCTTGACGGGGTTTGAACCCATGCAGCGAGCGATCATTAGATTACTAGTCCGACGCGTTAACCACTCGGCCATTTCGTTGTAGATAACACGAAAAGTTCTAGACATTAGGATGCAATTTTATTTGTTTCAGTTAGCTATTGATTTACAAAAAAACCGCTATGATAAGGATACTTATTAACTGATATAATATATACTCTATTTTCAACATTTACTGAGGCAGGCAATGAACGCCTTGTGTCAGGTATTGGGACAGAAGGAAGTGCATTATTAAAGCTAACGGTTTGTGCCTGATCAACTAAGTCGATGCACCCTTAGAGAGCGTTCGTTAGAAACGACTGATGAGTGGATCTCTACACTACGTGATTATGGAGTCAGTTTAGCAATACATATGTCTTTTCAAAAATATAGAATACACTTTCTTTAAGCATACTTGTAACAAATGCCATTCTCCAACAAAAGAAACAAAAACACACTATATTTTTATTATCTAAATGACCTCAACTTTTATCGGCAAAGAGAAAACATATATCAATTTACATTCTTCGGTGTATGTACAAATGAATTATGTTTTTTTTTTTAAATTAAAACTTTAGATATGTACGAAAGCTAGATGATAAGCTATAACTTGCATCTGCGTACCACAATTCATTCCAGTCACATTTTTAACAAGACCAAAGTATGCGATGCGAACGCTTGTCTATAAATAACAGATATTCATAAATGGTCTAAGTTAAATAAACCGGCATAATTCCTCAAATTATTGCTTTTATGATTGTGCCTAAGCCTAACAACTGTTAGGTTTCATGTTGATAGCTTTTATAGTTTTAAAAGATATTTCATTCAGAAACATGTCTCTTGTCTTACCACAGTACCTTGTCACAATAAAAAAGTATTCCATGTTTAGTATCATACCATAGGCAATATCGACACAATTCAAAGTTAAAAAGTGGCATAACTCCTACGATATTGCTTTCGGTATAAAACTTATTTTGTATCTTTTATATTAAATTACAATTACAAACGGTAAAACTGCTGTTTTCACTATTTTTTCTAGATTTATAATAATTATCATACAATAGAAAATATTTTAGATAGACTCATTTGATAAAAGTCTTAAGGAAATGATAACTCCTGCGAAATGACATATAGGTTTTCTCCCCTGCCCGTCATAGTTAAAACCTAGAACGATATACATGTTTATATATTTTCTCCAAAAAAAAAATTTAAGTTTTGGCAGTTCTTCAAATAATATTTATACAATTTTTACGTATTACTTTAGATTTTAACCTTCGTGTAAGACAATGTAGTTATGAAGACGAAAGCGCCATTGGAAGCTTCTCAACAGCTATTTCTGTAAAATAATTAAGATATAAATCTAGATAAAATGTTTGGTCTGTCAAATTCGTTCATTCCATTTTAAATGAGTAAGCGTCAAAGATATTCCTCGCATCTCTCAATTTGATATTTACTGATAATTCCCCATTATTTTCCATTTAGGAGTTAACAACATTTAAGCAACTTTACAGTGTATTATTTTTTTTATGTAAAAATCAATTGATTTAGCAGTAAAGATTTCTAGTTTAATGTTGCGCAAAGATATATAGTTTTCAATATTTATACATTGTATGAATTTTGTAAAAATTTAATACTTTGTTGTAAGCAGAAAACAAGGGTATCCCTAACGGTACACTTTGCGAAATCTATTGAATTAATACCATCTTTACACAGACAGGGGTCTGTATCTTCGGAAAACAAATCGGCGACAGCTAGCAATTCCTGAATGTTCATTCTACTGATAAAGTTTAAAACATGAAGCCCATGGAACACCAGATTATTGTAACTATGTCTTTGTTATTTTGTTTGTGTGTTGTTTTTCTTCTGTTTTTTTAATTTGTTTCTTTGTTATTGTTCAACAGCACATTGACTCATTATATTGAATTATTTAAACATTATACACTTGCATGCTTCATATCCTGTTAAATTATGGGAATGTGTAGTTCAAGTGTGTGCAATTTGACAATGAAGAGTTCATGAGAGACGCTGATATAAGCCATGCACTTGGTTAAATGGACGGTTTCGATAAAAACCTGTTATTGCTCAATCCTTAGGCTTTGTTGCTTTGCATCCAAAATGGCGGCCGCCAATAAAACAGTAACGGTCTCATTTGGACATATTTCGCCAAATATCCTTCTTTCTGTTGTACTTTACACATTTATGTGACATAGTTCTGTTTAAAGATCTTTGTTTATTTTAATCAAGCTTATATCCGAAACTTTTAAATGTTAACAAAATAAAATTAAAATAAATGCGCGATAAATCCTAAATAAATGATGGTTGACAATGCTGATGATGATAAAGTCTCACAAACATCAGATAGAGTGTGCCTTATTATACTTAAGTCGGGCACATATATTGACGACATTTATTATAACTTAAATGTGTATAAAGAATGAAATAAAACATACAGTAAAGCAGCTTATTTCATTATACACATATGTATGTATATGCTGTGTATACCAATTATTCAGATTTATACATGTGTACATATTCTTGAGTGTCTATTAAGCATGTTAATTCAGACCAGTTTTTTGTAACCCTGTTAATGTTAATCAATTAGTAATATACGTGTTTATAGATCTATGCAATTATTTTAACCTTTGATTTTCATGACTTGAGACTATGTACATGATATCGAGTGCACTCAACAATAATCATTAGGTTGAATGGTCATTTTCCACACATTATTGGATGATGAAGTCCCTTTAGAAGCTATGGTCTAGTAGTTAACATGTCTGACTGTCAAACCAAAGTAAATGGGTTCACCACCATGTTTCTTCATAAAACACTGGTTACGTGCAGGGAGCAGACTTGTGAGTGTAACAAATAAGTTTCAAGCATCCAAAATGTGTTAATCTAAATACTAAGTCTCTCAACATGGCCATGGTGTTCAAATGTTTGTACCAGTCTGAAACGACAGTGTCATATGTCCCAATCTTTTGGACATAAAATATGCCCAGCCTAATAAAGCATGTTGTGATGGCTAGACCAGATTAGGCAAGATAAACGAAACCAGTATTTTGCAATGTCAGCACATATGAAATATCAGATATGATTTATCTAGTTATTTCTTGTTGTGAAAACTGAAAAACAAACAACAAGAGCTATCACCTTATCTCCCATTTAATTACAGAATTGTCAAACTGAATATTGCCTTCACACAATAATACGGATAAGGCTTATCATCTCACTTAAATGACAGGTACACTTCATTGTAGCGTTCGTTTAATGTCGCCTTTCCTTGCTGAACATTCTTATAATTCAAGACAAAAACAAAAGTACTTTAAACATTAGAATGTGTTACAGAAATGCTACTCATGTTTTTGCTAATCTTAAACTATAATCTTGATACGTAAAGAGAAGAAATTAGAAAAAAATAATCCATAAACAAAATCCAAGATTTGCATATTGAAAAATGTTGCAGGCTAGGTTTGAATGAGCCTGTTCGTGGACGGCACTGATATTGGAACATACATTCAAACGAGATTATTAAAATTTTATTCACATGCATTGGGCTCTTGCTTATCATAGCCCTAAAACACCCGCTTTGCAATGTTCTTACATTTTTTTTTATTCTCATATATGTCAAAGTGACTGTAAAACATTTCCTTCCTGAACACAGGCTCGTTATAAATTAAATCGAATAAGTTTACTCATATAATTTTTTCCCCGGTTCACTCCAACCCCGATCGATTGCTTAAAGGGATGCACGTGCAACTGACTCACTCATTGAAATAGTACAAACACATTTCAGGCATAGCTGTCATAGTGTTCAGCGCGGTATGAACCGTTATAATTATGTCAGTATTGCCGTTAAAACCCAAACAAACATATCCAAAACGGCAACAAAGTCGCACAATGTTTATTTCATAGTCGATTTAACAAGTGATTGCCGCAGAGGAAACAGTGCTTTATTTCTGTTCTGCCATTGTTTTGGATTGAAATACGACAGAGTGCAATTGTTTAGGTGGTAGATATTAGGACAGTAAAGAGAATAATCTGTTCAAAGGAGAACTTCTAGGGAAACATGCGCAATCTTTAAGTTGTAATCGTATGTCCCATTTTTCTCTTTTCGGTAAAGCTTAATGGCCCTCGTACTTTTGTCAGTAGAATATGATGGACAGTCTATCGTGATCTTTCGATATCAATGTTTGACTGGAGAATGATGAAAATAAATAAATGATTGTTGACAATGCGGAAATCTTCGGATAAATCTCACGCACATCAGATAAAATGCACCTTATAACACTTGTTAAGTTGGGTACATGTATTGACGACATTTATTTAAACTACTTAATGTCAGTGGGTATGATGGACAGTCTATCGTGATATTTCGATATCAATGTCTAACTTAAGAATTATGAATATAAATCTGATTGCTTACGATAATTACATTAGATTTAATCAGCATGTCAAATATAAAGCCATCGACCATGTACTGCACAACAATTGACCATAAATCACTTTCCGGTTTAATAGTTTTGCAACGTGTCCAAGAAAACTTAATTTTCCAGGTTTCTTTTTTGTAGATGTAAGTAGACAATAAAAGCTAAAGCATAAAGGAATTGTATTTCAATTACAGCCTGCATTGGTATTACTTAATTTTAAAACCATCGATAAATACCCATAAAAGTTTTTTTTTTCATTCATATTTATTGCATTTCTATACACTTTGTACACTGCTTATGCATATACTTATCATTGTCTGAAGAAATACATTAAGTTATCAAGAAACTTATTATAGGGGTGATGAAAGAAAAATATTTGAATACCAAATTTTCTTCAAAAATTACTTTTATTTCAGTGTTTATTGTGATTAGAAAATAAAGAAAGATCACATTATTGGTACGTGAAAATCTATAAGCATTAAACAATTTGTAATATTCGTTTGTTGGATTCCCTATTGAACTGAAAATGTTGCTGATTCGGTCCGTTTCATACAGGTTATCTATGCAAAATAAGCCTATCATGTAAACACGGTAATGTAGAATTTAGGTTCTTACGCATTTGGGTGTATCTATACTTGCTAATACTATGAAATAATAAATATATAATTCTAGATGATACATTATTCCGTTTAATGGTAAACCAGACCAAACAAATTCCGAACATCACCTGCATTAATGTTCCTTGACCATATTAAAGTAAACTGACAAGCATGATATGTAATATATGCAAGTATAATAAATTGATTGTATTGTAAATTTTTGAACAGTATTGATAATTTAAGGTAACTTATCTTGTCAATAAGATATCGTTTTCAAAACAATACAGTGGCTTACAATAGATATTCATTGACACGTGACAAGGGTTAACTCCAACATAAATGTGTTATTCATGGCACATTCTAATAAGTTCCAATAAACTTATTTATATTTACGACTTGAAACAAACTATTTAGTGATATAATGTCTTATTTTATTTCTAAAATGCGGAAAAGTTGAAACAGAAACAATAATCGAATTACTTGTATTTGATTATTTATGAAACATGAATGTTATTTACTTTAGTTGACTTTATGCCGCATTTGACTACTAGGACGCTAAACGCTGAAACTTCTAAAGCCATCACCCGGTCATTGGACTTTTTATTAGCTAACTAATTTGGATGACCGCATTTCACGGATTTTATATTGCCCAACTTTAAGGAAAAGTTATTTCCCAGAAAGACAAGATTTCTTTTGAAGATCATCAGTATAGGACCGAGAAGTATAGAAGCATGAATGTGTTTCATTACGAAAGATACCTCGTATAAATGTTTTTTTTTTCTGACATCGGTCGAGTTAATCTGGCATATTTAGATCAAATATTGGAATTGATATTTGCGTTTCAGAAACGGCATGTGAATGATCTTCTACAAAATGTATATTAATATTTTTCAATGTCATAATTCGGTTTAGTTCTGGCACGTCACTCTGCAAGATATGCTGACAAGACTATGTACTGCTATCAGTTATAACATTAGTATATTGAAAATGTTTTATTTTTTAACTCATAAATAATGATATTTTTAACCATTATTAGATATTATAATTATAAAAAAATATTAATTTTATAATATTTTTGATTTTGTATCAGTCCTCGCACGCTTTGATTACTTCTATTTAAACTGTTAATAATTTATTCGTCTAACGGCCCTGAATGACTGTATGTTGCTTTACTTAAAAATAAGATGAGGAACAACTGTCATTTGATTTAAACTCCAGACTTCTATTTCTTATTTTGCAATAATTTTGATATTTCTCTTTTGAAAAAAAATTTAAACAAGCTTCTTTACTCGTTTTATATGGAAACTGTTTAATAATAAAAATATATAACAAACTTCCAAACTTAAGAGTGACGATTTAAATGCTGAGGTAATTTGACATCATTTGATATAAGGAAAAACATGTATTCTCTGCTTAAAAGGAAAATGTGCATCAATAAGCTGAAAAATAGTTGAGAAAACGTTCATTTAGAAGAAGGACTGTGCAACATTTTATAATTGTGTTCTGCCGATGCCGTGCAAGAGCTTGGACTATACACAAAGGGAATTTTAAACTAATGAGATTCATTTATACATCACAAATTTATGTATGGTATTAATGTTTTTGTAACGAGTCAGCTGTTCGCACATAGTTTATGCTATCAGCTGTTTTCTTGTTATCTGATTTCATGTAACGACATTTATGTCTGTTCTTCATTAAACGGAAGTAATTCTTTATTCTATCAAGAGCAAAATTTGACGACTTTTTTCTGCTATGAAAAGCGATGATCTGGCAGTTACATATGATACATCATTTCTTCTTTATTATAAATAGCAACCTCAATTAAGACACTGTACTATATAAGACAGTGACTAATTCAAGGCTGATAATATGTTTATAAATAGAAACCTGGAGAATAAAAATGTTTAATCTAAAAACATCTTTATTTCGAAATTATTATTACAAACAAAAATGATTGCGTGTTAACCTCTTGATGAAGAATGAAGAAAAGACATGATCATCAATGCAAGGCGGAATTCATTGATCGCATCCCGCAACACAAGACCACCGGCAAGGAGCCGAGCTGGACGCCAAATAGTACAGGAATAACTTTACATTTTTCATCTTAACTTTTCTTTTACGATAATGTTGTTTACATGTACCCTACATACTTGGTCATTGTTAATCTACCAAGATTTTGTTTTCTATTAAATGACATATATATTGATAACGTATATAATATTCATTTAATCGATTTAAATTTGCCGTGTTTATTTGTACACCAGATGCATAATCAAAAACACCGCCCAATTCCAAAATCGAAAATAAGAAATGTTGCAGACAATGTGACATTTCCTGTTATTCAATGAAAAGCAACGTATGACTTTCAACTCATTGTAACAAACAGGCATTAACCAAGCAAAACTATAATAAGTGCGGATCTTAAAGACCGTGCTAATATCCTCGCTATCTTTTGCTAAACAATTAATTGTTTGTGTAAGCGTAAACTAAGGCGACATTTTTTGTGAGGTTTGCAATGTTCTTTGTTTATGAGAAAGGATAAATAATCACGATCTTAGATATCTGTGTTGTCAAATAGGTTTAATAAATTGTAACAAAACTTGATCGCGTTTTAGCTTTTGTGTGCTTGTCTTGTTCATTTCATTGACGTTTATAAGTCTGGAAGCTGACATTGAAAGACAGTCCTGTATATCTACTGCATTTTTTCAGTCTTTGCTAATTTATAAGCTATGCATATTTATTTTTCAACCATGTAACTCCTAATCTGGAAAAGAACATTTTAATATTGTTTTGTATCAGTCAAGCTGATATCTATATACAAGCTATGTGCAATACAGTATTCAGTTAAGAAATGTTAATCAAACGTGTTCATTCTATAAATGCATAATCAAGCAACTAATTGGCTTTTACTTATCATCTGAATGGCGCAAATAACTCGCTGACGAAATAAATAATTGCTTCTGCTTTGACTACTTCTCATTCTTTAAATATAATATTAAGAAGCTTTGATGTAGAGCTATAGAGATCAGACCTCAGTGCATAAGATTTTTGTCCTGCTTATTAAGGCTTTTACAAAGATTATCTGGTTTTAATTTTACTGTCAAATGTTAAACTAAATCATAAATATAAAAATAATGAAATTCAATTAAAGATTTAATCATCGATACGGTTATATTAATGAATGATTGTTATTTAGATGATACAGTTTGCTTCTATTTAGCTGAAGCTATATTTAAATGACAAACTAAAAGAATAAATATGTGTTAGATAGATTGTCTTTTAAGATATACATGCTGCCCAAAGAAACTGCTGTTTTGTCGTGGATGATAATTTACAGCCAATTTACAGTACAACGTTGCAATAGATAATGGATATCATATATATATATAATATGATATAAAGTCTTTCCCAAAAATAACATTAACATCCAGTCTGCATTGATACAGTATTTTATCTTTATTTCCTAGATTTATTCCGTTAATCAGTAAAATAATGTTAAGCATATTTGCAATACTCTTACAAATCATAAGCAGATATAAAAAATACCATATTAAAGCAATTGATTCCTAGTTCGAATGCATGGCTTAACAATTTCCGTAATGCAAATGATGAATTGGAATGTAATATTTCAATAGAAATTCTGTCAGCTGGGTTTTAAAGACGCTATCGTGCGTTAAATTGAACAAAGGCTCGAGGGGTTTGTTATTGATTAATAATTGTTGAATTAATTTTGTTTTCTGCATTAGATCACAATTATAAAGTACAGTTTAGTTTAACCAGTTGTTTCATATATTGCACCAAATTTTAACATGATTAATTTTAGGCTTGTAAATCATGCGAAGAAAAGTGTAAAATGTTTATGCAAAAATGATTAGTCATAGCCATTGAAAATTGCACAACCGAGATTTTGTTTCAAAGTGAGTTTCGAAATTTTTAACAGATGAATAGCGCAAATAAAGGATAGCTTTTAATGTTGGGCCATAGGAATATTCTTTGAATTGCTAACCGGAGTTATAAACTTGACATTTCAAAAGGTACACCAGTGCATAATTGTTATCAAGAGAAAGGCAACCCCGTTAGTACGAGTGTGTTATAAAATAAGCAAGTTTATTTTTTATCAGAAACAGTTTAAACAACAAAAACATTTGCTTTGTTTCATGGATCAAATAATTTATACAAAAACAATGTGGTATAGAACCCACAAGTATGTATAATGTGTCAATTAATAAATATATATTGCTTTCTCGTGAATATTGTTATAAAAGATAATATTCTGATTAACACATTATGACAATCACACTTTTTTCGTAATACTTTAAAGTTAAGCTATTTTTAAAAAAAAACTTTAAAAAGAATTATAATCTCCTGCAAGATAACAAAACAATCATTTTAACGATACCAGAAACAGATGGCAAGTGCTTTGGGATCCAGGTATGTTTGTGCTAATGACAAAATGTCGCTTAAACCGGTGATATTTTCCAATATCGCTCATGAACAGACCCCAAAACACCAGCTCTGTATTGTCAACTTTTTTTTTTTCATCGCTCTCGGTGGGTATCTACTTTTTGATATCCATTACTAGATTCAAAACTTATTCTTAATCCATTTCTGTTCATATTTCTATAATATTATAATCTCAATTTTTCAGTTAGTCCTCTCCACGCGGGTAATAGGTTTGTTTAAAGATATATACGTTAGGTACTTACCAGATTTACAATCAAATTTGTCTTAAAAAGTTTGTCAACATAATTAATATATAAACATAAGTTATAATTGGATATTATCAGTGAGCAAGTATCAACACTATCTCAGGTATGAAAGGTTTTTAAATTAAGCCATGTTTGAATAATTGCATCGATTCAAATAATCTGCGTTTATATTGACAAATGTTTATTACTTATATTAATGTAAAGCGAAATAAAAATAAACAAAATAAAGTAACTATTCTAAACTGAACAAATATGGCCTCTTCAAGATATTGTACCACATAAAATACGGCTTCTGTAGCATGGATTGGCTAATATAAAATACAGTGTTCATTCTGCTGTAAAGACTTTCTTCTTATTTCATTAGGCTTACTTTGTATTGAATTACATTGATTGACGTCTAGATTTACTAAGACTTAATATAGAAGCGGGAAAGAGACAGATTGTAATAGTAACAACCATTCCTCAACAAAAAAATAAAACGTCTGGTCACAAATGCAACGTCAATATTCAACTAGACAAAATGAAGCACAATACCGTTGCATGAATTTTAAATGCACACATTGTTCGAATAAATGTCGATTGATAGGTGTTTATTTCTGCAAATAGTTTCGAATGTTTTATTTAAACTAAATGGGAATATTGTTGACCAAAACAGAACATTTATAGTTCTTCTAGAACTTAAAAGTTCAGTATACTTGGTAAAGTGGATATTGTTGTAAGTGTCCAATCCCTGTTTTGGTTTGATACCTTCTGGTGCCCTTTTGGGGTGTGTCGGGGGGAGGGGCGCGTCCTGTGAACGTTGCCTTTGCCTTGTTGATCTTTATTCTTGGTTTTTACTATGGGACCGGTTGTAAAACGTGTTACTGTAAGTATGTTTTATAATGGTGACCGAGGATTGCGGTAATAAAATATTAAAGACAAACTGAACTTTATTATATATATTATAGATCTTAAAGACGTACGCCTTTTTTTTTGTTTCAAATGACTTCATATCCTCAAAATGCATAATCGTGCAATGTAATGACTCAACTGAAAGACGTAATTATAGTTTTCTTTATACTATAGTCCATGTATTTCACAATCATATTTCAACCTATCATTTTAGTACTTTCATAAAGATAAACTTATCAATTCTTATGCACCAATTAATGAAATGGTATGCAGTATGTTAAGATTCTGGAGATAATATTTTCATGGTATTTCCCAAACTCAAACATTCATCTTTTTTAACTATCAATGTTAAAATTTAGTTCAA
The DNA here is from genome assembly GCF_026571515.1 of Ruditapes philippinarum. NCBI lineage: Eukaryota > Metazoa > Mollusca > Bivalvia > Venerida > Veneridae > Ruditapes > Ruditapes philippinarum. The sequence goes on along the minus strand of NW_026856899.1, from coordinate 20,219 downwards.
GTTGTGCATTACAAAATAAAATTTCAATTTAGAAAAAGCATTAGAAATAAGGTTTTGAAAACACATTTTGTACTTTACCGTAATAATGTTCTACCTATGCAAGGTAATCTAGAATGGTAAAAGGCAACTGTTCGGCGTCCAATATATAGGTGAATGATATGATACATTAATATAATTAATTTTATTGTATTCATAGCAATATGATATCGTGCAAATAGAACAAACGTAGGCATTTAGAATATTACTCCGAAAATACAACAAATGTCTTTTAAGGGCATAGTGAATACTCACAGAGCAAAAATATATCTACGTATGTCTAGTATCGTCTGATTACAGCTCATTTGCATACAGAGTGTAACGGTGTTTGAGTTGCCTCGTCAGAAATAAATAATTAACGCCATTCGCTTTTGTTTGACGGCAGTTTTTCTTATAATTTATATAAAAGATATGCAGAACTCAAGTTAAATGCTTTAATTTACGGTAAATACTGTGTCTGGTTCCAGTAACATATGACCATAAACACAAAGCTCACTGATAGAAACCTAACAGACATAAAGGAATCAAATTCGACGTATTTATTTTACATTTTTTCTGTCATAGCAGTAAGACTTCAGTACTGTCGAATCCGCACATTTATAGATTTAAAACCATTGCAAACTGCAAAAATGTAAGAAAACTATCGCAGTATAGAAAACAATGGGCACCAGTTGGCTCGAAACACACATATATTTGTGTGTGAACGTTGCACTGTTCCTCTGAGCTATTCCTCCTTGTCAATGGTTCGTGATAAAAAGACACCACAACAATATAATAACGAGCAATGTATTTCCAATTGCGGTAATGAAAATTATTTTCACGCTTTGGTGATACAAATAAATGTACTACAGTCAACCACCGGATTATAATCACAAAAGAGACAGGGTAAGATTTCCGGACAATAGTATATATACTTGTTTGTTATACTACTTGAAAAACAAGTGACGCCATGTGATAGATATAAAATAATTTGTCAATTTATATACATTTAGATTACACACAATACAGATGCCTAAACCGATTTACATATTTTATTGTTTCCACAATGTACAAACTTGTTAAACTAAATCATTATCATATTTCTCGGCCGTTCTCAGTTAGAATTTACACCCTTAGTTTTTACTTGTCGCCACCGTCTATCCTCATTATTGCAGGTTATTTGCCTGTAAATCTATGCTGGTTTAAGAAGGTAGATGTTACCTTAAATAACACACAATAACTCGCCATTTGATCATGAATAATTGTTTAATAATATTCACCTAAAGTTACGAAAATGACAGGTTCGTGATTGTCGCCGTCCAATTTATAAAAAGTGAACGTGTATTTTAGATGCTTTAATTGTATTGTTTTAATTTTCTTTGATGCCGTATTATTTTGGAACAATTCACGACTATAAATTTTGTAAATTAGATCTCAGTAACAATAACTCATAAAAAATGGTAAGGGGTTAGTGTTTGTCGCCGGATAGTATGACATGTTCGTTATCCTTTTAACCATATATTGCAAGTGAAGTGTTTTTATCATTGAAACAACATTAGATGTTCTTTTTTATATTAATATCAAAATATAATACTTTCATATTATCACCATGTTCATAGTGTGCACAAATTTTTTTATTATTTATGTAGAATTTATCGTTGTGATGTGGTTTGGGTTAAAATTGAAAGGTTCGTTACCTGATTTAAAGGGTTTATGACTACAATATGTACCCCGAGCACATCAAATGTTCTAAGTTACGTAAAAATTAGTTATTTTATGCCAAAAATGAAACATTTTGTTGCTGTTTAAACAACATTATTGAATCTGAAATATGCTGAGAAAAGGTTCGTGATGAAAAGGTTCGTGCGGTGATATATCTTACTCGATGCCGCCTACACTATGCTTGTTTGTAAACGGCTGCGGATAACAAACATATGTACTATGATGTCATTTGGGTTGAAACGTTTCAACTCTTTCTATAATGGCTGCTTATTATTCGCAGCGCATGTTATAAACATGATCGAGAATTCCCATCAAAATCCTTTGGCAAGTGATTTTGATACTTTTCATGATTATTAAATTTCAAGAAAAATTTTCTATTGCCTACCGAAATCACAAACGATATTGGTTTCAAATGAAATAAGCGAATTTAATTTTTTGATGTTTATCAATACCATGTCGGATTATAAACAAGGAAAGGTCGTGACCATTAGTCACGAACCTTTCCTATGATAATTTATATGAATAAAATAATATATTCTTATCCTGTAATGTATATAATATTATTTAAGAAAAATCTTGTGAGTATATCTTGTTTATACAGAAAAAGAACATCAAAAGAATGTCTGATTTTTACAAGACGTTACAACTGAAAAAGATATATGTAAAAAATAAACCTCGTACTCGCCCGAAAAGCTTGTTTTATAAAAAAAAGCAAATAAACATTATATTTGTGTGATTATAAATTCAAAATATGAAGTGAATTTAAAACAATTCTATGAAGATAAACTATTATGATGAGGAAAACATGATAAAATAAACATTTAACTCCATGAAAGGTTCGTTGTCTTGGGCCACGAACCTTTCAAGTAAAAAAACCGTCTTTTTCAAGCTAGACAATTGTAGCTTTGGAATTACTTTTACTGCAGACAATTATGCTGAAGTCTAAACCTGAAAACATGCGGTAATTCAGTAAAATAATAAAACAAGAAGATTCGGAAAAATATCAAGAATATATTACTAGTATTACAAGCAAGAAAATATACGTTGCTTCTTCAATGTTGTGAAATTGTGATTAACCTTTTGAAAAATAATATTTGCGTGACAAATTGCAATGTCCAGTAGGCGAAGAAAAGATATGGCTGAACCCAAGGACACACCCTAAAAGGTTATGAAGCCAAGAGAAACAAGATATTCGCGGAGGTCATTTAAATAATTGGGAGGTGACAACATTGAATTGGTCAATTCTTTGTTTGTTGCAAAAAAGCAGTTTCAGTGAATAACGAACATATCATTTAATTTAGAGAAATTGACTCCGATTCTATAATTTGATATGCTTGCGTTATATAGCTAATATTTTTTTATACTAGCTGAATGTTTCTCTTCGTAAAAAAGCTTATGTTTATTTGTTTTAAAAGTAAAATCTAGTATTATTACCATATTGACACGTTTTCATTGGATTGAATTAGTTGTTATAAAATTGAAGAAAACATTTATAAATTGTTTTACTACAGATGCCATTCCAATTTAATATCATTTTTGAGAAATGAAAAGATTACAATAGATATCATTAGGTAATGAATATAATTGTATTCGAATGTCTATATCCGAACTATATATCTGAATATAAATGTATCTATATTAGCATCAAATTTTTGATTTGACAATGAAAGGTTCGTTATTTTATATACCATATCTGAATTGAAAAAGTTAGTGAATATATGATTAAAATCTTAGCACCAGCAATGTATTTGATCTGGTAAACTGTTCTACTTCTTGAAACATGTTTATCTTTTAATTCAAGTGTTGTTGTTTCAATTGTTTTAGACTGATATGCTGTATTGCTATGTCTTTAGTTACTATCATTTTACATAAATACTATTCGATGCTTTATTTTACTACAAAATAATGTGAACTAGTATACTATAAAGTCAAGAAAGATAATGGGTTTTATACTAAATATCATTGTCTGATGTCTATATGTATGCTTTGGGGTATTAAGTGGGCTTCTTTTTTTTTGAGTTTATGGTTGAAAGGTTCGTTAGCTTTACATAGTACTTAAATTTTAGTAAGGTGATCAATTTACCTAAAAATAAAGCATATACATCGCATACAATTGCTAGCAGAGATACTACGGTTTTTATTTATGCCAAGAACTATACTTATTACACCGGGTCGTAGCTCTTATAATAATGAGACAAATCGTAATCACAGTTAAGCAGTATATCTTGATTTGCACTTTTTGCATATGAGTTTTTAAAAAAGTATATAAGCTTAATTAGTCAAGTAATTCGTGATATCAATTGTACAATTAAAAATTTATGTACCATGTGATATTTAAAAGTAAATTCCAATAAGATATCATCAATGTAATTATAAGCAGCCCTTTTTAGAGTAAACGGTACTTTGTCACGAACATTTCCGGCATTTTAAAAAGGTAAAATGGATACACTTTTCAAACCGCCGATTTACAAAAACTACTTATATGATGTTGAAAATAATTTCAGTAGAACTTCACAGATGGTTTAAGTTTGTAAAAAGACTAACAGTTTTGCGTTTTTGTGAATCTGTATTTTTTATAAAATTTTGATAGGGGTGTAAATTCTAACTGAGAATGGCCGTTCTTACTAATGCGCCAATTGACCAGATTCTGGCCCTTTCCTTGGGGAAAATAACGTTACATCCGATGGAAATCGTTACATTTGTATAATATAAACGACAGATATGCATGCATTATCAAATATAAACTTGATACTTGAAACTATATACAGGTGTTTTAACCATTTTACAGAATATATAACAATTATACTAAACGTTTCTCATGTGAAAATGTCATGCAATTATTTCCGTATCCAATTTGTTTATCCAAATATTATTTCAATCAATCTCACAAAATATATGAACGATAGATACATTATATCCATTTCAGTGAACATAAGTTATCATCAACAGTTTATACAGCGTTACTATTTAATCAAGAACATGTTAAAATATCGTAATTTTTAGCTGTGTCTAAAGATGTACATGTATACTTATTTCAATACTTCACATTGTTTGTTTGTTTGTTTCTTATAACTCTTTAAGTTTATTGTTCTTTAAAGACCTTTTAACTGTGTACAACAATAGTGCTGGTGCTATTTCTAAAGTACAAATATTCCCTTTTATGACAAGCCTTCTAAATTCAATAAAAAAGTAATAGGAAAATTGTGCCGCTTTCAGAACTGATTTGCTGATGGCTATTCCTATAAGTGCAGTCATCTGTATGCAAATAAATTGTAATGAGTCGAATACGGGCATTATTAGATGACCACTTAGGGAAATATGATTACTTACCATTGTTGTCCTCGGCATTGATGCAGACGTACCGCTGTAATTTATGGAAAATGGCGCTTGCGATGTAAATCTCGCGTAAGAGGCAGTTACTTCTTACAATACTGCGTTTTAATAATCTTTAAATTTGAAGAAATATACTTTCAATTGCAACTTTCAGTGACAATCTATTTGAACAATGTTCATGCACTTTAACTTATCAATTATTTTATTTCTGCACGACATATTGAAAGACTTTAATAAGTCATCATATATTAACAAGGGGCGTCCGTGGCCTAGTGGATATGGTCGTTAACTTCAAAACACTTGCCCCTTACCGCTGTGGTTTTGAATCCCGACAGGGAATTTGAATTCTTTCATGTGAGGAAGCTATCCAGCAACGTCGGTGGTTCTACTCAGGTGCCCGTTCGTGCCTGAAATAATGCACGGAATGGCACCTCAGGTCTTCCTCCACCAGTAAAGCTGGAACGTCGCCAAATGACCTATAATTTGTCGGTGTGACGTAAAACCCAGTCAATCAATCAAACAATCAATTAATCATATATTAACAAACTATTAAATAATAAGATAAAGAAATTTCCTTTAAAAATACTACAGATTCCCTTCTACATATATTTTATCTGAGATGTTCCGAAAAAATAACACCGGAATTTTAATGCAAGACATATTCAAATAATCCTAACATGTTAGAGCCTTAAAGTGTAAAGTGAAAACACAAGGAATTTACGGAAATGTGTATACGTACGCGATATCCCTGATAATAATTAAACAATAATGTTTTTTTTTGTGCAGATACCTTTACTTGTTGCAAGGATAAGTCCTGAAGAAAAATATGAAACAACATGTTAATCGCAGAGTTGTCCAATATTAAATAATTACCGATTGCTTTGAAACGTGAAACGAAAATAGTATGAAAGTAAGAACTATGAATATTTGCTAAATATTGTCTTTTAAAATGTTTGGAAAAATCAACCACAAATATAGCAATGAATTGTCACTTACCATATATAAATAAAACAAGAGCACCGCTAGGCGGAGCTTTATATGCCCGAAAGTGATTTGTTTTAGTAAAGATAAAGCATTTGTAAGACATTGGAATTAAATAATTAAAAGTATTACCTGCTTCAAATAGCAATCCTCCTATGAAGTTTGAATTTTGTGGTCCAAATGGAACCTAAGTTATGCCCCGGAAACTGTTTTCAGTTTTAAGGTAATAGTGACTTTGACCTTTGACATTGTGACCCCAAAATCAAAAGGGGTCTACTACCTAATATGGACAATCATCCTATGAAGTTTGAACACTGTGGGCCAGATGAAACTTAAGTTATGTTCCGAAAACTGTTTTCAGTTTTAAGTTAATAGTGACCTTGACCTTTGTGCTTGTGACCCCAAAATCGATAAGGGTTTTTTACCCAAAATCATCCTATGAAGTTTGAATATTGACGGCCAAATGGAACTTAAGTTATGCTCAAGAAGCTGTTTTCAATTTCAAAGTAATAGTGATCTTGACCTTTGACCTTTTGACCCCAAAATCAATTGGGGTCTTCTTCCCAATATAGACAATTATGCTATGAAATTTAAACACTGTGGGCCAAATGGAACTTAAGTTATGCTCCGGAAACTGTTTTCAGTTTTAAGGTAATAGTGACCTTGACCTTTGCCCTTGAGACCCCAAAATCAATAGGGTTCTATTACCCAATATGGACAACCATCCTATGAGGTTTGAACACTGTGGGCCAAATGGTACTAAAGTTATGCTCCGGAAAGTATTTTCAGTTTTAAGGTCATAGTGACCTAGACCTTGTGACGCCAAAATCAGTTGGGGTTTTCTACACAATATGGACAATAGTCCTATGAAGTTTGACCACTGTGGGCCAAATGGGACTAGAGTTATGCTCCGGAAACTATTGTCAGTTTTAAGGTCATAGTGACCTTGACCTTGTGACCCAAAAATCAATAGGAGTCTTTTACCTTATATGGACAATCATCCTATGAAGTTTGAACACTGTGGGCCAAATGGGACTTAAAATATGCTTCGGAAACTGTTTTCAGTTTTTAGGTCATAGTGACCTTGACCTTTGACCTTGTGACCCAAAAATCAATAGGGGTCTTCTACCCAATATGGACAATCATCCTATGAAGTTTGAATATTGTGGGCCAAATGGAAACCAAATTGCTAACGGACGGACGGACACCAGGGGGTATAACATAATATGCGTATAAAAAGGACAAGGCAACGGACAAGTAAATGCAAATTTACCTTTTACCTCATTAATGCGTGTTTTGACGATGCCCTATTTAGGCCTCAGACACTGTTTTTCGTTTGAGAAAAGGTGTAAAAAACTCAAACGAATAATAAAAAATAAAAATTTGAAACACCAACAATAATATAGAAGTATGTTAAACTCTTGTTTGACTCTCCAACAATTTTCAACTATCATAAAGGGTTAAATCACAGGTCATTTTTTTCAGTTTTTGTTCTTCTTTTTCTATCTCATTCTTCTTTCTATCTGAACTTATCAAACTATTATCATTATTAGTCTTATTTTGCTTTTCTTTAAATAATTGATATATCTTATATTTATTTATTCATTTTCGATGCAAGTTGTAACACATCAGCCTTCTAAGTCAACAAACGACAATTTATTTCGCCTTATTTAGCACATATATTTATTGTACATTGGGAAAAGACTTCAATGAGCATTAGGTTGCATCCAGTCTAATCCTTTGCTTGTTTTTAGTGTAAACATCATGTATGTAAATATGCTTATGTGAGGAATAAAATATGTTTAAACCAAACAGACAACACATATTTCTTATCTATATGGCAATAAATATGAATATATATTCACTTATTGATATATCTATCATAATCTTTTTCGCACAAGGTCAAAGGTCAAATTTATATCATTGATTCCTCCCAGATAGATTGTGTTGAATATTCCTTAGGCCTTTAATATTTACTCCAGCTATGTTTAACTGAACTTAGTCGGTGCACAGAATTTATAAAACTAATATTATAAAGGTGATCAACATAGGCTAGATCCCTCTGTGAACCATTCATGTATCCCTCACATCAATTATTTTCATTGGTTGCTATTGTCGCGGGTCAGCTCCTCGTGGTAGGCAGTATTGGATTTTTGGTCGTAGTGAAACTGACAAAACAAAAGATACGATACTGTAATTATATCTACATGCAATCATGATATGTATACGTGATTAAATACACAATATTAGAAATCTATATAATTTGACAAACATAACTCATTACAATATATATCAATAAATAAAAAAATAATTGGAACCTGTAATTATGTAAATAAATAAAATTATACAAAAAATAAAATCATATTTTACAGTACAAAATTGCTTTGTTAATGTTTGGAATAACAAGAGGAAATGCAAAAAGAATTATAATTGGTTATTGACATGTGCAAAAGCAGATCGAATTTAGCAAAAACAAGTATTAAGTCAAAATCTGCATAGGAGATTCTGTGAACGTAATATTTGAAATTGATCTAATTTTCTCTGTGTGTGCATTGCAAATGATATGATCTTGGATAATTATTTGGAAATAGAGGTTAATAGGTTAATAAACATGTGCATGTACCATCTAATAAATATAAAGAAAATATGGAAATTAGTGTCCGGTTTAACATATCAGAAAATATAAAGCATTATTTGCATTAAGATGAAACTTGACGCTAGAAAACGTCATCTTACTTAGTAGCTTAATCATGATGTTTTTATATTCAAAATCAATTGCAGCTATCAATATGGTGTTCCCTATCACTCGTACTGCATGTTAGAGAAAGAATAGCGTCGATCGGAGACGTTATATTGTGAAGTGCAAAACAGTTCTGTGATTGGTTCACAATTGCCAAAAGAAAACGCTGAGAGAAAAAGCAAAATTCAACACAGCAACAGATTGGGGTTTCCATTTGTTTCTACTTCTTCTTCTGTCAACCACAAGACAGTCCGGACTAACATGTATGGACTGACTGTTCCCTCAAAATAAAAACAGAGATATAGAACCATAACTCGTTTAAACTCTCTCCCGATTGGCCTAATTCAGATGAATACAATTTAATATAATTACATGTAATATGTTAAACCGTGGACAAGTATTGCACACTGATATACGGTAATATCAAATCAATTTAACAAAAACTAAAATAGAGCCTCTCCTCTTACAAAAGTTCAGATTCTAGTTTTATCTTCTAGTCATGGAGATTGACTGTTTCCTTATCATCAAAGATTTAATTCCAGATAGCAAGTAACAAATAGACACCAGAAAGATTGTCTGTAAGATATAGAATACCAATTTATTTATTTTAAAAACTCAAGTGGTAGAACTACCTTTTATCTTGTTTACATACCTAGCCAGACGTGTTCTTGTAAGTCTTATTGCAACACAATTCGTTAAATGGATACCCACGTCCATTGACATAAATCACTTGTGTCTAAGCATTATGAACATGAAATAATCTACATTCTAACACTATCGGATGTTTTTCTATATAAACAAAGAAGGCCCGAAGCGTGCATTATTCTACAACAATGCACTCGCCGTTCTTATTACCTCCATGTGTATTTTCACATTGAGGGCGCCATTTTGTTTAAAAAATCTGATAAAAAAAAAACATTTTTTGTCGAATTTTGTTGTGAAAGCTATCTAGAATGAAAGAAAATGGTCTTACTAAGAAAATGAATCCGAACACCAATATCTTTAATTCAGTCGTTAACGCTGTACAGACGTTTAAAGTGTTGTTTACGTGACGTCACAATGTAGCGCCAAAAAGCACGTGCAAAACAATCAAATCAAGTACGCTATTTTAATGTCGCAAACGAGTTAAGTTTTACATTTATTTCACTTTTAATAATTTGTATTTCGCTTGAAAAATTATAGAGTAAAATAAAAAAAAAAAAAAGTTTTACCAACGTTTTTTAAATTTGTTGTTCTTATGCACTGTACTTTTCATTTATTTAGTGATACACCCGATACCTGCTCACAAAATAAACAATTGCAAAGGGCAATAACAACAAAGCTATACTTATTATATATTATTTATAATGAAATTGTCCATTAATGAAGTTTAATGTTATATTCCCATTCCTTTAGAATTATGATCCGGGAAAAGATCTAGTATTGAATAATTCAATGGACAATAACTTGAAAATTATATATCTTTGAGAGTAAAGGTCTTTTGCGATTTTCCATATTTAGAACTATTCATTAATTAAATTTCGAATTGATGTTCCGTTTTCTTCTTGACACTTGCCCTTAATTAAGTAATTTGATTAAAGGAAATGGCAAAAACGGGAATAACACAGACGAGGGTAAAGGGGCAATGTATAGGAGAATTTGGAAATCTCGAGGGGGCGATACTTACTTCACACTGATTTTGAACTTTTTTATTTCTGAATAAAAAAACCACCAATGATTAAACAGCTGAAAGAAAAGAACAAATTCGTCGATGTAGATGTAAATACTTGTGATTATCAAAATATATGTTCAAATTACAATAAGAGTTTGACAATGAAACAAAGGGTTTTATTGATAAACATCATAAATTTCTAATTTCGTACAAAAAAGTGTGTCTGATAAGGAAACAATACCATTTTTCGTCAGTACTCTTATATAATGTTTTTCAGTGGTTATCATTAATGTTATAGATAAAATTATTCATATTATAACTTTAAGATGTTCTAATTTTCAGAAAATATACTTCTTTTTACACACTGGCAGGCACTTTATCTTTATTAAGCTAATTACAATAGGTCTTCCATTTTCTCGTTAATGAGAGATAACATAATACATAATCAATATTATATGACAATCGACAGACAAAGTGTCCCAACAGAATGGTCCTAGCACTGATTCCGATAATATTATCCAGAATCTTACATATCTATTTCGTTGAAGTACATGTAATTCAATCATTGGCAGAATGGTTTGAGAAATGTACAAGTATGACTTAATGGGAAATTACGTGAATGTTTATCATGTCCAGGAAATCAATTTGCTGCTCATTCTTGATTGTTCAAAACACATCGTCATTAATTTGGATTATAAGCTTATAAGAAAAACGCACTTGACAATAAGCTTTAAATCTATGTCTCCCGGCTATAGATTCCACAAATTATATAACCAGTTTAGAGAAGTTAGTTATTCCGTTCACTAGTCATTTTGTACATGTATACTCAAAATAGTCAAGATGTATTCAGTGCGTGGTATTATTGTCTTTATGAATAAGAAACTAAGTTTATGATCATGTAGCGTCAATAACTGAAAAGTACAAAACAAAGTAGTTATTGAACTTTTTCAAGCCCTCGTTTAGGGCACATGCATTCTTTTACTTCGGGAAAATACCCAGCTTTTCATAGAATAGAGGAACCGCCGTATGAACACAACTGTGCATTTTTTTAAATAAGAAATATAATTATTTTCACATGTTTAATTGTTATAAAGCCAATGTGTGGGGCGTGGACAGCAACTTGCATCTGCCACCACAGTCCATGAACAGGCTTAATGAAACTGAGCCTGCAACAATTCACAATCACACTCAGGTGTCTTCTATCGATTGCATGTGTACAAATGTCGTGTTATCGAACAAAATGTTATATAAATCTGGAAAAGGACAGATTCAAAAGTCTTAGAATTTGCATATATAAAGTATTTGAAAAAATATTACTTTAGTATTATCATTTGTTAATAAATGCAAAAGTAATAGCCACTTACAGAAGAACTGATGGGTAATTTATGCCTGTAAAAACAAATATCAACATGGCAAAGCAACATATCGGCGAGGCACCAAGAAGAGCAATAAAAGAAAAAAGAGAGGACACAAGTGGGTTGAAGAGAGTGATGTACCAACAACTGTTAATTTACGATTTAATCAGAAAAGAATAAGAATACCAAAGATCCCAACCAAAATGGTTGACAGACAAAAACGGAGTAGTTTGACATCATTCAAACACTTTATATCGGTAAGAGAGCAGCAAACTTTCAATTATTTCGTAAATGAACGCTCATATTTTGTCATGTATAATCTGACCATTGCCCTTTTGTTGATACCTCACGGAGACTTAGAATATACATTATTAATTTATACAGCCTTGTCGTGTTAACACAATATGCACGATAAAAATATTGGATAAACGACATTACAAAATAGAACGGAGAGTGTTTGAACGTTTTTATTAGCTGATCATCTACAGTTTCAACCCTTTAAAAAACTGTGCAAACTGAACTGCATAGCAATTAACAAAATGTTAAATATCCTTTCATTTTCTAAAATATAATACAACTGATTTTGGATCGAAATTGGACATTGTATAATACCTCATTGCCGAACTCTCAACAAAGTGTATGTTTGTAAATCGAAAAAAGAAGCTGTATCTTCCATTTAAGAATATTATTTGGATATCGTCAAATCCTCTTGATAAGAGTCTTATGGGATGTGCAAGATAGCGATCGGCGTCTTTATGGCTACGTTATGTTTTTCACAACGGCAATATATCAAAAGCATTTATTGCAATGTTAAATCATAACTTATGCATGTCTTATGTTACATTTTCTTCCTCGTGACTAACTAATCTAGATCGCAAAGTGTACACTTTCTTTCGTTAAACAAGTGTACCTTCCCATCTGCCTGTTTCAACAGCAATTTTTTTTATTAACATTCTGAAATTTGTGTTTTGACAATTAACCATAAATGTATATATAAAAATTTGCAACGACAACTTCTAACCACCAGATAGTAAGCGTGTCAAAAATACAATCATCCTACTTTTAACTACAGATATAATAGTATATCGCCCAAGTAATTTTAGGACAGCCATGGTACACCATTGTAAAGGCAAGTTCTGCTTTCATTTGTTTTGTTAAAAGCTTTCATTTTCAATATAAAATAAATTTTCGTACAGCTTATAAACATGAAATGTCGACGTCTATGAGCATCTACAATAATTGTAAATTTACTCATACGGTTATTTAATCTCACGCTGTTTGCACATGCATGAATGTCACTTTTGCATAGCAACAGGGCGCATAAAAATGACCTTCTCCAATTAAAGGAAGGCAGTTATATAGTGAATAAACATTTTTCATAGGTCGTTTTAAATTTTACGGACTGAGATCTGGGAATCACATTGGCCACTCAAAAATAAGATGTAGGCTATTTTTTGTAATTCTAAAACAATTTTAAAGATATTTCTAAAATACATTAAGATGTAAAGGATAGTTCTTGCCATTATAAATTAAAATGTTAGATAGTTTTAAAATGGTAAATGATAGTTTTTTTTAACTTTCTAGATAAATTGCTTAAAATTTTCAGTTCTGTTTAACCATTCTTCCTCCCACAAAGAAATGTGACGCTGCGTTTAGATCTCATAATATGTTCTAGTAAGGGCTTACTGAGTTATTATTTTTAAATCAAAATAACGAGACCACAAAAAACATTCACGATCCTGTTAGTTTACTCATGTACATGAAAATATCGCAAAACACACCAAAAAATCCAAACCCATTATATAATGTTCAATAAGTGTTTAATACATGTATATTATATGATCATTGACGCATTCAATTGATATAATGTTTACAAACGAACTCTTGAAATTTTTGTACACCATTTTTGGATCTTCATATTACTATCAACAACAGTTCTATTCACACGAAAATCTATTATAAAAGGGATGACTTTTACTTTTTTATGGTTAATTATCCACATTTAGATGGAGACGTACCCCATGCAACATCTTACGGGGTATATGTTTCTTAGTTAATAAGATTCGCTAGAGCTTGTAGCAACGTAAAGGATTATTTCAACGAGCGGAATATTTTTATTACCAGCAAGCTTCTAAAACAGGGCTACCGCTATCATAAATTACGGAAATATTTTACAAAATTTTACAATCGTAATTTTGAATTAATTTCAAAATTCAATCATTAGTGATTTAAAAACTCTTCTGCGACAAGGGATTAGCCTGCCTGGTTTTTATTGCGATGTGATTTACAAACTTCGTAAGATTTTGGGTCATGGTAATTTTTCTGCTGTTTTTAATAAAATCATTAAACGTTTTATTTAAAGATGTTATGACCCTACTATTTTAAGACATCATATATGCTTAGTGTTCAACCCATTTACTGTTGGATACTACGCTTTCCTCTTTTGATTACATCTGAAGGACCAAATGGGAGACTATATGATGGACAGTTCTTGAAGCCCTTTGGGACTGAATTGTCTTAAAGTTCGTCTTCTGCCTTGCTTCGTCGGGCCCTTGTAGGTGATTTTCTTGTTGCTCTGTCTTCCTTTAGAATATTGAGTACTTTTGTTATGGTCATTGGGTTTACTTTTATATCTTTCTACATGATAATTTTGGTATTTTACTTATTTAACCTTTTGTAACCATAACAACTGTTAGAATTTCACATAGCTGGGATTTATTTTATTTATACTGTCTCGTTTATAGGAACATGGTAGGGCTAAGAGTGAGGTTTGGTGCTTTAACCGGCTTAAGCTCCCTAGCAGTACTTGAGCTGCTGACCGTTCCAAGGCGGCGCCCCTCTGTGTTCCTCAGAGGTATGTCTGTCTATGTTGTTTCATACTGCTTTTGGTGACACTTTTGCTTGTGTCCCTTGTTATTTTCTCGTCTACGGTAAGTATCTTCCCCTTTGTCCCTAGTTTTTATTTCTTTGATTCACCCCCCTACCCCCGGTCTCCTGTCCCCTTTCCCTATTATTCAATCATTTATTTGTTTTCTTTGAATTCCTTTTCAGGTACAAATTATTTCCTACTATTCAATCATTTATTTGTTTTCTTTGAATTCCTTATCAGTAACAAATGATTTATCATTTTAGTGATTAAGCTGTCCGTGCTATGTCTTGGGCCCTGTCCTGTTTTTGTTTGGGTTCCGCCTTGGCTCCTTGCCACTGGTTCTTGTTGCTGGGTCGTATGGGGGTTGCGTTCATTGAACGCCGCCTTTCCTTATTGATCTTGTTTATCATATTTTACAATTTTTATGTAGTTTTGCATATTAATCACCATCAAGTATTTGTAAAAAAATAATTGCCCTGCAAATTGCGTACATGTAGGTTAATAAAATGAGTTCGCTTACCCAACACACGACAGGCTCATTTAGGAACACATACATCTTACAGTGTCCCTTTTTTATAGAGAAGAAATTAGAATGTCATTATTATGCAGGCATTGCAAACATTTCTATATGTATGGAAAACTTAGAAATAAGTCAACCAGTTTCATTTCGGCCGAGTATCTTTTCTAAAGACACTTCTTGTTTCTATTGATATTTTTTTCTATTTTTCAAAAAATAAAAATAAAATATTTCTTACTATTTGTTTAATGAGTCAATTAATAATTCTAGAAGGTTTAAAAATAAATCTAACAAATGCCAACTTTTGAAATGATTCAGCATTTTATAATTTTAACTATAATTTTAACGTTTATTCATGCATTTGAAAGAAAAGCATGGCCACTATGTCAAGACTTTTCATGTTGAATTGAATAAAATAGTTTTGAATATACCAAAGTAGATTTGTGGCCGATAAACACACAGCAATATAAGTATGATTCTAACTTGTACAATCATTCCTCATGATTCATCGCATAAAATACCATTATTAGGTACACCATATATTTCAGACATATGTGAATATTTGTCTCGTCGAAAATTGCAGATGACTGCACATTTAAATTCCGAAGATACAATTATATTTTATATGTGTCACGTTCAATACAGGTCCATACGAGTAAATTGTATGTTGAGATACATATCTGCTTGAAACCAGACGGCAATATCCGTTTTACTCCTGTTAATGACAAGTTTATACAGCAGAATACACTGTTCATCGCTGTGTGATAAGGTTCCGACAGTTGGTCTAGACATGAAGCAAATACTTCAGTTGTTCAATATAATTGGAGATGTTAATTAATGTCTATATAACCCGGTATTATTGGCGTCAAGTATACTATAAATGCTATAAATCAGGTACACACTGCAGAACCCTCGTTATTTAACTTTGATCAACACAAAGCAAAACATTTACCGTAAAAGTAAGATTGAACAATATTTTAACGTAAAGAACTTAAGATTGTTATTTGATAAAAAGAAATATATTCTCGTACAATTATTATCAAAACGTTTTAATGGAAACTTTTAATTTAACCTTAGAAAGAAGTTATTTAAAAACGAATTTCAAAGCAGTTAAAACACAATTGTTAAAAAGGACAGGAAAAATCATTTATTTATTTTATTTTTAACATGATTCTCGACTGCTTCAGCTGCTGCTACATTGACACTATCATTACCTAATAGAGATGACCGTATCAAGCAATAAATCACAATTTCTGGTTATTTTATGGCAATTGTCTTTGGCGCTCTAAGTTGCGTTCTGTCGTATTGGCAGTACAGTTTTCAATTTACTTTACTGTGATAAAACTTAAACAAGTTACAGTTTTTACTTTCTTTATTTCGCATATGATTATTACACAAAGGGACATATTGTTATTCACAGTATTTGTATGCCTTAAATCCTGATAATGGTCACTCAAGCTTGACTTGTTTTTAAGACAAACAACGACACAGTCTCTATATGTGTATATAACCGAAACAGTAAATAAAGTTAGTGAATCGTTGATTTTGCGACTCCGTAAATATGGTATTGCACGGCCGTGCATATATTTTGACGTGACGTCATTAGCGTTATACAAACATAGTGAATGTTAGCGTTACTGTGTACTATAGGCGCGTCAATGAAAAATGACTCTTATTTCACTTTAAACGGTCTTAATTTTGGATATGTGATAAATAGAATAATAAATTCGTGTAAGTTCATTACTGAATTTATTGCACGAGTTGAATAAGATTATATTATGCGAGCCTCTGGCTTACACTCATTCAATCTCCTCTATATATGTGACAAGAAATAATCATACCATTATTATACTTTATATTGGTTCGTTTCAAACATTGCAATAAATTATATTTCCTCTACTTCAGTTCAATCTCTCTTACATCAATAAAAACTATACGTAATAAAGTTCTGCGTAATATCTTTCCATGAATGCTAGGATATTTCAATTAACCTAAGGGTGATTTTGAGTATTTATCATTTTTTTGTATCAAAGATTTTTCCCATCATATGAAACGGTTTTATTTGTGTTTATTTAAAAGATTAACACGCTAGCAGATGAAGCTAAAAATAAGCAGTCAGTCATTCAAAACATGATTGTTTAACTTTAAAAGAAAAATAGTTCAGATGTCTGCGTTTCATCAACGAAACGCTTTGATTGAAAAGAAGCAATCATAAATCTCATTTCTTCTTGTTGTTTGTTTCCCGAATACTCTCAATACGTGAACATTTTGAATTTTTATTTGTTATATTTAAAAAAAACACAAGTCGCATTTAATGCATCGTATTAGGAAAATGGTCTCAATATAAATAATAATACATATATTACCAAATGTAACATGCATAGGACCAATTACAAAAGAAAATAAAGAAAAATAACAATCGTTACAAAGGGACATTCTGTACTACCTTCTTATATGTTACAGTTTTAGTAAAGGCCACCTTTAATCAATTAAATACATTAAATATTGCAGTTTTCTTTTTTTTAAACAAACTGTCTCTATCATAATGGTTCACATGTGAAAAATATCAAATAAAATTAACCATTTGAAATAAACCATATTCTAAATCATGTTTAAAGACAATACTAAAGCATTTACAAATATTTCAAAATGCGCATATCCAGTACAGTTAAGAGATAAAACATTTCATTAAGCCGCCTTTGTGCATCTGCTTTCACTCGAAGGCAGTCATCTAAATAATGTATTTGTATTTCATATTCAAAGTGAAAATTAATTTAACTATTTCGTGAATTGATGGTGACAACTGCACCACAATTAACATTTTTACATGACATGTTTAAAAATGATTAACTTTTATTCTAAGGAGGAGTTTTTCGAATATGGTCCGAAAAGATATGCTTCTACAAAAACTACACTTTACATTCTTAATACTTTAAAATAGCAAATAATAATAGATTTACACTACATGGCGTGCGCCATTATTTATAATTCTTTAACAGAATTACTTACGAGACCAAAATATGTATTTTAAACCTGAATGTTCAGTTTATAATAGTTTTCTTATCTTTGCCTTATACGTATTACATGGCATTATAAAGCAACAACAAAGGACCGACAAACAGTTTTATATAATAGTTTAATTTTGACCACTTTTCTAGGCCTACAAGTCACAAAAACATGAAATATTCATTGTTCAAGTATCATGTTATTGTGCGAAAATGTCGTATTTCCTTCTTTGCGGAAGTTTAGAAAATTTCCATTTGTATTATTTTCTCTAGATTTGCCATTTTCAATGTTCCGTCGGCTTGAAACATAAAATTATTGATTATATGATGTGGGGAATAAAAACAAATCAACACAACTAGCGCTCAATTTAACAGACAATAAGAACATTTCAGGTATTTTTTTATTTATGTGTTTTAGCCATACTTATCAGTCCTTAATGACAGTATTTGTTTATCGTAAATAAAATACAACTTCAATATACTTACTTTAGTTATAATCATAATTCTAAATTAGATTTTAAAAAAAATCCCCGCGATGTGATTATGCGTTTAATTGACTTAGCGAACTAAAGAAATTTCGCCCAATTTGTAGAATGTATGTTAATTTAAGAGTTTGGGATATGTTAAAATGACTGTAGAATAATTATTATCGTGTCTGTTTAGATGTCTCATATGTCTTTCCTTGCTTGTTAACTTTCACACCTATATCTCGCGCCAGTTAACGTGTTTTAAGCATGTAATGTAAACAGGAATGTTTTTACACCAAACTACATTGTATTTAGTTGCAGTTTTCTTTTTATGTTACAAAATCTAGTGTTTTTAGCTATGTTGCACCAAAGAATGAGGAGCATAGTTAGTACAAATCGGTGTGCATTCAATCGATGCATTGTTTTTAATTGACAAACATACTTTTTACTTGTCATTTATGCTTTATTTGTATTGTGATGAACATGCCCGTGACGATTTAAAGTAAGATATTGTTTGACACTTAACAGAATTGTTCAAGTTTTGATATACAATACTTTAAGGTATCTATTTAAATTTGTAAAAAACAATTCAAGCTTTTTCATTATTTTGGTGGGATAAAGTGCAAATTCCTCTCATTCTAGTGATCTATACATATACTGTTTTTGGGAAAATCTTAATTTTATACCGTATGCGAACCTGCGAGTTTAAACAGTTAGATATTCACGCGGTATCGCGCTAATAAAGAAATTAAGAGAACGAAACAAAACCTCAACTGTCTTTTGTACTGGCTTTGTCTACCACACAAAGCATAAACGTCGCATGGTCTAGTCACTTAAGTACTCATTTATGGTTTTATGTTTAAAAATAAAAGTGGTCTCCAGACAATTTTACTACTGCTTTATACATCTCGTTAACCACATTGAATTATTATTATAACTATATATCCGCCAAATCTAATTCACTTTAATTATGACTCTTATTTCTTTATGTTATCAATACCGAATCTAATTCACTTTAATTATGACTCTTATTTCCATGTGTTATCAAAGAGCTAATGACTTAATTTAATAGTGAAAAAAACTTTATGCTTAGTGACGTAGAATCATGTAATAGTGAATCCTTTTCAATAGTATAATCTTACGTCAATGTTCATAAAATATTTCGTTTCATGAAATGAAATCATTGTATATATTTAAGCTTTGTCTAGACAATATAAAGACTAGCAACTGGAAATATATTTGCAACAGGTGCTCTTTATTATGAAATTAATGCATGAGAGCATACAAATCAAAACATAGCATACAATTTGAAGATAACGCATAACTATAAGGCATATCTTCCGATTCCGTAGTTATTTCGCTGCACAGATTTGTAGAACAGAGACTTTTAATTAACTGTAGTGTAGCTTTGTTGATAATGCTTTCCGATCAACCTTTAAATTCAACGTTCCCATTGATAGCAAATGGTTTTATGCATGTTTTGTTACTACTTACTTTATTATAAAAGTATTTTAATTGATTCAGAATGTTAATAATGCTACTTTTTTCCTCAAAACGTTATTTA